>NC_133769.1:40049141-40057492 GCF_003597395.2 Chelonoidis abingdonii
AGTGATGTGGCAAAATTTGCGATGATACAAAACTATTCAAGCAGTTAAGTCCCAGGCAGACTCGAAGAGCTACAAGGGATAATCACCAAAACTGGTGAAGGGCACAAAATGGCAAGTGAAATCTCAATGCTGATAATGCAAAGTTATATGCACACGGAAAGCAATCTCACATACATACAAGTGATATGGCATCTGAATAGCTGTAACACTCATAAAAGGATCTTGACGTCATTGTGGATAGTTCTCTGAAAATCCACTCAATGTGCAGCAGCGTCAAATAAGGCAACAATGCTGGAAATTAGAAAGGGGATAGATAAGACAGAAAAATATCAACATTGCTCTATTAATCATGAATGTGACACACCTTGAAATAGTGTGTGCGATCTGTCACCATCTAAAGTATTATATATTGGAATTGGAAAAGATTACAAAGATTAGCACTAATATCAAGGGCACATGAAACAGAGGAGAAGATTAAAAGGACTGGGATTTCAGCTAGAAAAAGAGATGACTATGAGGAATGAAGAGGTTACAAATCTGACTGGTGCCAAAGAAAGTGATAAGGAAATTTTATATTTAATCTTCAATAACAGAAGAACTGCGGTCACCCAATGAATTAATAGGCAGCAGGCTTTTAAAAAACCAAAAGGAGTACTTTCTTCACACAATATAAGTCAAACCCGGGACCTTTGCCAGGAGATGCTGTGAAGACAAACAACTATAACAGATTATAAAAGGAACTAGATAATTCCTGGAGAACAGGTCCAGCTGTGGCTATTGCCGGGATAGGGAGGATGCAAACCTGCTCTGAGTGTCCCTACCTAGCCTGTTTGCCAGAAGTGGAATGGGCAACAGGGGATGGTCACTTGATATTACCTGTTCTGTTCATTCCTTTGAAGCATCTGGCCTTGACGCTGTTGTAAAACAGGGTACTGGGCTATTAGACCATTGGTCTGACCCAATCATGAACATTCTTATAGTAAAATTAATTATAATAATGAAAAATGTTTAGTAAAAAACTCCAATAATGACCTCCCAGATAGCAACAATGTGAGATAACAACCTTGGCAATAAGGCATTTTTTAAATTCTTGGCCTACTAGGAACATATTTATATAAGTTGCATTCCCGTCACAAATTCTAGCATGTCTGGAGCAAAGTGACTAAAATATAGTCAACCAAACAAATGTTTTATTTAATATGCCTTTTCACTTTTCCGCTCCCCGCCTCACTCACCGGTGTTTGTCTTGTCAGTGGAGACTCAGAATCAGAGTGCTTTCAACGTGGATCCACACTTCCATGGTGGGACAAGAAGGCCAGGTGGGGGACAAGAGGCCTAATCAGCTCGTCTTTAACAGGAGAGGGACAGTCCACAACCCTCTCTCTTAGTCTTCAAATCATCACAGGCTACAGCTGTACTTGCCCTTTAACTCTACATAAGATAAAAAACAACATTTCATCCTCCATTCCCCCCACATTTCAAGTGGTTGTAACCCAACCCCAGCCAAATCTATCACTTGGACAACACAGCCTGGTCTGGATACCTGGTAGTATAGGTGTGAATGTAATCTGGCCCTGAAGCCTTTCCCCACAACCCAGCTCATCACTAGCTGTCAGGAGAGCTCATTTAGACTTTGCTTACAATCATCATTTGAAATTATTAGGTTGCAACATCACCGAAATGAATGCACTGACATCATAAAAAACAGCTGTATAAGGAAGGCAAAGGAAGCTAGCCTATGTTCATACTTTTCAAATCTATTATACTTTTTCAGATACACATATTTTATCATACACTGTATAAACTTTTAAAGTATGTATTAATGTTTCAGTTTAAATTCAGATTTCCAAACAGTCACTGAATTGGTATGTAACTAGCTCACAAAACTAGGGAGGGTGTTGGGAAAATTCAGGGGGCGTGTAGGGAAATCACTGGCCCAATGCTTTCCATTATAAGACACTGTTGTAGATGCTTGTAACTTTGCCAAGCTTCAATTGTTTGGGAAGAAGTTTTCCATGCCAAAAATCTGCCTCCAAACTGTGTGGGGATGGGTTTTTTGTTTGTTTGTTTGTTTTGTTTAAGCTTCAGCAATAATGATTCAGTCATTTCTGAGAATGAGGTTAGAAGAAGATATCCGTCTTCCCATGTTAAAAAAGTTACAATTATTTCATTGAGAAGTTCTAACTAGCTCTAATGCCTCTTTGTTTTATTTTTATTCTTATTAGATCAGACAAACAGAAGTAGAGGAGGGCTGGTTACAACCAGTCCTTTTTCCAAAGTCAATGCTTTTTAAGCACATATCACATTCAAGATAACAACCCCATGATATCTCATACTGATGTGTAACACACATTACTGCAGCATATATTACTAGATAAAATAAGAAAAAAACAACCCCAAATCTCCAAAGATAGCTGCAGGAATCTTTCTGACGACTTTCAGTTACTAATAATGTCTGGTGTTGTATAGCTTTCTTGTACAGCACTGGCACACTGGCTCATTACTTAATTGGTAAATAAACAGATATATTAAATAATCATGATGGACTGTTCCAAGCTGCCAATTCTTGCTCTGGGAGTGTATGCTAGGCAATTAATGATTATTTAATACAAGGATCTATTTCAAGCAGTCTAGTTGAATTTGTACAAGATATGAAACACACTCAAGTTTTCAAGGACTTCCAATTCCATAACATGGGAAGAAAAAATGTGCAGAGAAACTGGCATTTGAAGGCTGCCCATCCTCTATGAAAAGGAGAAAATGGAGGATAAGCCTAACGAACACAGGGAGATTTGTCCAGTTTTATGAGATAACAAACCTTCTCCCTGTTATCATAGAATCCCTAAGACGCTGCATTAATGCACTCAGAAAACACAAACAGATAATCAAATGACAATGAAAATGGCAGGGTGGATAAATCTGGCTCTACAGGGAGTCTTTATTCAGAGGGGCTGAGCTGCTGTGTTATGACGCAGTTCTGCAGGCTGCAGTGAGACTGGCATTTGGTACAGCAAGAACAATAGACTCACTACAGATGGGCACTTCCTCCCTAAGAACACTCCTTACAATTCAAATGGAGAAATACTCAGACATATGCGGAAATCACCATGGCAACCACTTACTTTGGTGTGACATCAAACCCAGATCAGAACTCCAGAGGCGTCTAGTACATGCTGTTTCTTTCTTTGAATTCATAATATTGATTTAATAGGCAGGATCCGTTAACCATTTCTTCTCTTAATTTGGGATAAATGCTCTCTGCAGAGCTTGTGTTATTTCTGTGATTAGAAAACAGGAAGTGCAGACTGGAGTTAAATAATTCATGCTGTTCTGCTGCTCATTCTGTTCTTAGAGCAAGGTTATTTCTAACTAGCTACTGTAATTTCAGTACACCAGCAATAGGATTATACAATATCTAAGAGCCCTCTCATATGCTCAGATAATTAAAGAAAAAAAACAAAAAATATTAGTTCTTCCAAGCAAAGACAATCAGTTACAAGCCCGACAAGTGACTGACTAATACTCTGCATGGGCACACATGAAACTCACAGGTTTCCGGCTTAGACTGGCCATTTGGGGCTGGATTCTCCTTTATATCAATGACCATTTACACTATGTTCCAGTGATGAAAAGGAATGTTATTGTAAAGAAGAATCAGGCCCTCAGGCTCTGCTAGTGAGGGTATTACTCAAGTTGCTTAACAACAACACCCCTTCAGTCAATTAAGTGGTATGGGTGAACTCAAGAGGGATTTCTACTTAATCCTCCAAAGCTGATCCTCCAAGTTGATGATAGTGATATAGTGTATGAAGCAAGTACTGGGCTAGCAATAGGCATGCCATAGCACCCCCGTCCAGCTAAGAGTGAGAGAGGGCACTGCTGAGCCCATTTGCTATGCACTCAAGGCCCCTTAAAAAGTCCATACAGGCCAGATATTTAGAACATTCCTTCTTCTGGGGTTCAAATTATCAAGTACTGCACAAAATCTTTCAAAAGAAAACAAACTTACGAGGTCTTTATCCTAGTATTAGCTGGGCACAACCACTCTTCCTTGAGGGTCTGTCCTTACTTTAAAGTTCATTTCATTCACCCCAGTCCCAAGTTAGGCACAGATCCTTTCTCTAGAACAGTGTTTCTTAAAGTGGGGTCGTCGCTTGTGTAGGGAAAGCCCCTGGCAGGCCAGGTCAGTTTGTTTAACTGCCCCGTCCATAGGTCCAGCCGATCACGGCTCCCACTGGCCGCAGTTCACTGCTCCGGGCCAATGGGGGCTGCTGGAAGAGGCACGGGCTGAGTGACATACTAGCCGCCGCTTCCAGCAGCTCCCATTGGCCTGCAGTGGTGAACCGCAGCCAATGGCAACCGCGATCGGCCGGACCTGAGGACGGGGCAGGTAAACACACAGGCCCGGCCTGCCAGGGGCTTTCCCTGCACAAGTGGTGACCCCAGTTTGAGAATCACTGTCCTAGAAGGATTGTCCTCCTGTTCCTTCAATATCTCTTTGCCTGGAATATGGCCTTCTCCCTGGTGCTGGGAAAGGAGCAGGTCTTCCCCATGCTGATTAAGAGGCCTACAGGAGCCTTCTGATTCCCTGCAGTGTCTACAGATATCTACCAACAACCAAGTGACGCTTTCTCCCCTTTATGGGTATGCCTACACAGAGATTAAAAAAAAAAATACCGCTGCTGGCCCAGGTCAGCTGACTCAGGTGTGGGATAAAAATTGTTGTACACACATTTGGGCTTAGACTGGAGTTTGGGCCTGAGACTCTCCCCTGTCATGTGGTTCCAAAGCCCAAGTCTGGCCCAAGCGTGGGCATCTACACTGCAGTTTTATAGCCCCATGGCCTGAGCCCTGTGAGCCCAAGTCAGCTGACATGGGCCAGCCTCAGTGGTGCAGGCATTCCTCAAGACCTCAACCTCAGTTCAAACCTACTACTGTGTTTTTTTAATGTATAAGGTGAGGGAGGTCACACTCAGAGGCTTGCTGTGAAAAAGGGTTATCAATACAAAAGTTTGAGAACCACTACTTTAAAAAAAATGCTAATGAGACAACTAAGATCAGGTTTTGATTAAAACACAGTTGCAACCTTAATTATGGAGCAGCTGCTGTTTCTCCATACTTCAGTGCAATAAAAAACCCTCTCTAAATTAATAGATTGTTAAAATTAGGATTTCAGTATATTAACACAATAAAATTCTGAAGTGTTCATGCTCTTTGCCACACATTCTCTGGGCCTCTGTCCCCACTCTTTGTGAATCACTTTTAATTTAGCCACTTGGTGCACATGGATGAGACTGGAACAGCCTCATGGAGAGAAGCAGGATTTTCAGGTTTAATTATTTTGGAATTTGCATTAAAAATAGGAGAAATAATGTACTCATAATTTGGGAGTGGGGAGGGGAATTAACATCTTTATTTTTAAATTAAAATTAGACGGTTTTAGGTGTTTATGTGCAATTTAGTATGGTTTATGTAAAAAAATTACTCAAAAGAGACAACATGTAGCATGAGTTTCATCAGTGACTATTCTGTCATGGTACTGTATTCAAGATCTTTTATTATTTATACTGCAATAGACCCTAGGAGATCCAATCATGGACCAGACCCCATTGTGCTAGGTAGTGTACAAACACAGAAGAAGATGGACCTGCTCAGAAGAACTTACGGTCAAAGTGTGAAATCAGAAAACAGACATATGGGGAGTGCAAAGAACCATTGAGACAATATTGATTGGTATGATAGACGGTGGTCACAGCACACCTACTGCCCAACTGCTGTCAAGTATTTTGTAGGAACAATGGCAAAGGAGTATCTAAGGAGGGCTTTGAAGACAGACAACAAAGTAGCTTTGTGGATATTTATCAGGAGCACCTCTCAAGAGTGAAACAGCATAAAAGAAAGCACTATGGTACTTGTTTCAAAATACAAGAATATTTAAACAATACCACACAAAAGGGTGGGGACGTGGAGACTTTGAGGGCTTCCTACTGGAAACAAAAGGAGGCGTTTAATAGATTTCTATACAGTAGTGCACTTTAGAGCAGCCTGACAGCTGCTCTCAGCCATGTTGGAGCCAGTCAATGAATGCACACGCTCACCTAGCAGAGTTCTGGAGCAGGAGAGAATTGACTGCACTGTCCCTATTTCCATGGAATCTCTCATATGGGATTGTTACTGCACCTGTATTTCATGCAGTTACTGCATGAATTGTTTATATATCTCAGATTAATAACATATATTTTTTAAATAATAGCATAATAGTATGCACCATTACCTAGCATTATGTGATCATATAATGAAAGACGTTACACCTTCATAAGTACAAGAGGGCATCTCATCCTCAGTTGTACTAAGTGTATAATACCGATATGAAAAACTGTGCAAATGACATAAAATATCCTATCAATGCTGGATTTTTTCACTGGTCTACCTTCAGCATCTCTAAGTACCATATCAACAAGGTCTCTAAACACCATTATGATGTTACACATCAGCACCTTACAAACAGAATTAAGATGACATGAGAGGGAAAAGGTTCTGATACAGCAGCATTTTTTCTTAAGTGTTTTTTGCAGTGATGTTATATTATAGAAGTTTGGCATTCTATGTACTTGCCAGGGTGCAGGTGTTTTGGATATACGAGTTTCGTCTCATCTCTAGCTAAAGTGGCTTCATATTACATATAGCTTCTGCACATACAATAACTCATACACAGTAGGAGTCATATTACATCAGATATGTTACAAAATATAGGACTGACAGACCAAAGAAATATATTGAAATTATGACTGCATCTTTATGAATTTTTCATCAAGCAATGCACAATGCATTCAGATTGTATTATGCAAATAGGTTGTCATCTCTCTTCCCTGACCCCTTGTGAGGGTTCAGTATTTGAGGTGATGAAGTTTGGGTGGGAGCAAGTGAGGAAGACAAGAAATCTAATGTCCAAATACAGCATGTAACATTACAGATGCAACATTAGGCAATTATTTTACAGCATTGTGAAGCTCTCTTATCCAAAAGGTTTTTTGACTCAAAAAATGCTCTGTTACTTTAAATGCAGAACTTGAGCAATTCAGAGTTCAGATTGAACTCCATATTGACAAGACTGAATGGTAGGCAGGTAGCATGCCCACCTCCTCATTCAACACCAGATAAGATTCTATAAGTGTATGTCCAACTTCTGCAATACAGAAACACATGTAAAGCCACGAAGGAGATTTTACAGCCTGTGAGAGCTTAAGAAGCGTAGATACTAGATATATTACTTTAATCCAGCACTGAAAGAGAAGATACATCAGAAAGGCTTCCTAAATGTGGATACTTCATTTCTGGACCATTTATAAAATGCTTACAGGTACTAAAGCACAATATGAAAAAGCTCAATGTGACAGTAAGCCTCTGCAGGATGGACAAATAAAGGTGCTAGAGACTAGGACTGAGGTGCATTGGCCAAATGTTGAAGAGATGCTTTTACACAGCTTGCCCATTCTATTGGCAAAATTTTGACAGGATGCTTTGCAAAAGGTACACATCCGAAAACCTATGAACAGAGGGTGAATGAAGTAGATTTCTGGCCTGATTCTGGCTCATCCTAAAATCCACATTCTATTCCCTATGCAACAGGAGCCATGAAGAAGCATCCCAGACAGTACCTCTGAAAGTTGACTTACGCTACGCAACACCAGCTACGTGAATAACATAGCTGGAATCGACGTATTTTAGGTCGAGTTACCGCAGGGTCTACACCACAGGGGGTTGATGGGAGAAACTCTTCAGCTGACTTATCTTACTCTTCTCTTCCGGGGTAGAGTACAGGAGTCAACTGGAGAGCGATCTGCTGTTGATTTGGCAGGTCTTCACTAGACTCGCTTGTAGCGGGGTGAACCCCCGCTCCTGCCTGAAGGGGTAAAAACAGCCCTGGGAGGGGGCTGTGACTGGAGAAAGCAGCTTTTAGGCTAGGCTGATTGGGGGAAGCGGCCGCAGCTGGACCACACCCTAATCAGGCCACAACTGGCCTGTATAAAAAGGTCAGAGAACCCAGGAGCCAAAACAGTCTCCCTCTGCCTGTAGAGGGAGAAGGGCCTGGCTGCAGGGAGCTACAGACAAAGTACCTGAGTGGAGCAGGGCTGGGGACAGACTGAGGAACTGGGGAGCTGCAGCCTGGAAAGCCCCAGGTTGCGGCCCAGCATTGGGCTAAAAAGTACTGGGGGTTGCAGAGGGCAGCCTAGGGGTAGGCAAAGGCAGCAGGTCCAAACCCAACCTTGCCAGTGATGAGTAGGCTGATACTGCAGTCTGCCTCAGGGCATGGGGCTAGATGATGACTGGCAGTAGGCTTATACTGAGGT
>NC_133769.1:40062180-40185070 GCF_003597395.2 Chelonoidis abingdonii
GCTGCATCACCAGAGCTGGAATCGCTACACCCCAATCAGACCAGGTGTACAGCCAGCGCTGCAGCCAGGGAGTTGCAGTGCTGGCTGGGCTTTGTAAGTGTGTACACAGAGTGAGTTGCAGCGCTGTAACCCCTTCACCAGCGCTGCAACTCTCCAGTGTAGCCAAGCCCTGACTTGTGCTCCCTGACATGATAAAACCATAGCTGAAACAATAGGCTGTCCTTGGAACCTTTTCTTTTCATGCAGGTTTTCTTTACTCATTGTTTTGTTCCTGAATATAACGTTTCTAAGTGGCAGCAAGAACAGTAAAGGGTTTCTGATAGCTGTGGGGGAGAGGTGGGGCAGGGAGAGGTTTGCATGTAATTTTTATATATATAAACATCAGTTGAATGCCTTCAATCTCTTTTGAAGGATAAAACGAAGTCTCTTGCTCTTCGCACAAATGAAGTGCTAGAAAATTGCCATCCATTGTGTCATGCTTGTAGTCACAGTATGTGCCTACTTGCTCACTCTTCTCTGACTCACTCCCTCACTGCCTTTAGTTAGACAGTTGTCATTGAGCGGGAACTTCCTCTGCGGCAAAAAAGAGCAGTTTTCTTATATATGAATGATGGCCTGGGCCCTCTGATAATACTTCTGCCCTTAAATATAATAAATTCTATTCCCCAATGAAGGGAATAAAAACAATTTATTAGATAGGAAATCCCACCTGATATACTATGATCATGTAGGCATGGACGGTACATAATATATCTTATAGATCCTGCTTGCGTACATGCATCAGCACACCTCCGGATGGGGTGTTCCAGAAAATCCTACAGCAATGCCACCTGAATGTTAAGCAGGCAGACCGTCTCTGGAGAGTCTGCCCTTCGAAGCTGGGTTTTCTCGTCAGCCAAAAGGGGGAGGGGAGGAAACAGTTCTGAATTGTAAAAAGAGAGCGGGAAGCCCCTGAAGTGACAAAACACTGAATTATTCATTGTGCAGCTTCTAATTGTTCTTAAAATTAGCGGTGCCATTTGTAGCTAAATCAGCTCAGTGTTGCTGCGTTTTTCCCCCTCCCTTCAGGATTGGGAAGAGAGGGAGAAAGAAAGAAACACCTTACTGCAATTCTCATATCCGCATTGCTGCAGCTCCCTCTGTGCAAGGAGCCAGAACAGAGAACCAAACACATGTTAAATCCCAAGTGCCTCCAATTATTTATAGCCAAACATTATCATCTATATTCTAATAGTTTTTAGGGTTTCTCATTTAGGGGCATGGGAATATAGCAATTGCTACTCTGAACCAGACCAGTGATCCACCTAATTCAGTGTCCTGTCTCTTATAGTGGGGAGCACCAAGTACTTCTGAGGCAAGTACAAGAAACCCAGGAGAGAATAATTATGGAATAATCTGCCTATAAGGGAAATTATTTTACTGGCCACCATGAGTTAGCAGCTGGATTATTCACTAAAGCATGAGAATGTATATCCTTTCAACAATGCAAAACAAAAATCATATCTAGCCATGAATATTATTATCCAGATAAATGTGCAGTTCCTTTTCGAACCCCACCAAGATCTTAGCCACAATGAAACCAGTTGCAATGAATTCCACAGTTAATTATGCACGGTGCAAAAAACGTGTTGTTTTCAAATGTGTTTATTTACATTCTATATTCCCTTTCCTTTGTATTTTAATAAAGGATAATTAGGGGCACCCAGTTTATCTTCTATCATAATTATATATATCTTTCTCATATCCCTTATTTAATGTCATGCATCTCCTATCTAAATTAATCAGTCTCAGTCTTTTTCATGCTCTCACCTCTGATAGGTTTTACATGCTTCTGATCATTTTCATCACCTGACTCTGAACCCTTTCTGTTCCCTTTGTAACTTTTTGAGAAAGGAAGAAAAGAACTGATTCTTTTATATAATGGCATTATACTTCCTAACATTTTGTTCTTTTTTTGACTGCCAATGCACACTGAGCAAAAGGGCTCCATGAAGGTGAAACCACTGCCTCTATCTGGCTGATGAATATTATATCATTGTTTCCTTGTGCTCCCCATCTGTTTGCCTGTATCCATCTATTGCCTTATACTTAGATTGCAAGGTCTTTGGGGCAGAGACTGTCTTTGTGTTTGTACAGTACCTAGCACAAGTGGGTTATGGTCCATGACCAACCTTTACTGCAATACAAATTGTTAATAAAATAACAAATAGATTTCAAAAAATAAACTGTCCACATTAGTGCCCAGATCTTTTCCCTGAGTGATTAGAGTTAATTTAAAAGTTACCATGTGCATAAGCAGTTCATATTATTTACTCAAATGTACTCTACTTTGTATTTATCAATAGTGAATTCCATCTGCCATCATGCCGCACATTCACCTAGCTTGTTAAAACCCTATGAATTTTCCCACATCATCCTCTTGATTTGCAGCAGAGATTTGATCCAGGGCCTCCCATATCCCAGTTGAGGGCCTTAACCACACCAGGCTATTGGCTTTTCTGAGGTGGAGTCTCTAAATGTCTCCTCATATAGCTGTTCCACTTTGTATAGATGTATATTCATTGGGACAGAGAAAGATTGATTCTGTAGCCTGGAGGTTAGAGCACTGATCCAGGATGTGGGAGATGGATGGACTTGAACCTAGATGTTCTTCATTCCAGTTGAGTGCCATAACTATGGGGATTTTGGCTATCCTAGGATATCTCTTTGAAAAACACTGAAAGGTCTCAGATTCAGCCTCATGCGGAATGTGAAAAAAAAATTCATTGTATGGGAAAACCATTTCCAGCTCAGCTCTATTGCTGACCACCTTTCCTTGATCATTTACAGATATATTAAAGCAAATCTGTTTCAATACAGATCATCTGAGTACCCTGCCCTTAACCTTTTCTATCCTGAAATTTGACCATTTATATCTCACTTCATTTTCTGTCTGTCAGCTAATGTCTAATCCTTGACAACACTTTAGCTTTCATCTAGTTGCCACTTAGTTTCTTTAACAGCATCTTGAAAGGGACTTTATTGAATGCGTTTTAAAAGTCTAAATAAATTATGTCACCAATCCTCCTTTAGCTACTACTTTGTTGACATACTCTAAGAATTCTAGTAGACTAGAAAGATATCTTTTTCCTTTACAGATGGAATGCTTGTTTGGCCATCATACCAGGTGTTTTATAAAAGCTTTTTTTAATTACTGTTTCAACCAATTTACCCGCTACTCAAGAAAGACTCATGAATTGTCACAGATTTTAATGAGAGTTTGTATACTTTTGTATACTTTTGTTAGCTACTTTATTCTTAATTTCCTCCAGAGCTCTGGGACGCGTACCATGCAGTTCTGGTAAGTTGCTGCTCTTCAGTGTATCATTCATCTGAACAACCTCTGATAGTACCTCCTTTTTATTATTTGAAAGAGAGCTCCTTCATGGTGGTGATCAAGCATAGAAATAATTTATCTCCTTGCAATGTTCTTGTCCTCCTTAATTGCTACTCCCTGGTAATCCAGTGAACCCATCAATTAATTCTCTTGCAGGTTTCTCGCTTATAGTACACTGAAAAAAGAAATATTATTTTTCATATCTTTAGCTATTTGGTCTTCAAAATTCATCTTATCCCTCCTACTTTCCATATTGTATTTTACCTGCCGCAGTTTATGCTTGTTTATACTGCTATCAATAGAATTGGACTTCCTTTTTCTATAAAATACCAGTTTGGCTGGAATAAACTTTTGACCCTTGCTCTGTAAGTACACTTTCCACCCCCTCCCTATATTCTTTTTGTTTAGTTATATGGATTCTGGCTTTGGTGACTCTAGTGAAGTACTGGCAACACATTATTGAGCAGGATTTCAGCGATTCAGGAGTATGTCCATGATACATTGACCATCCAGGAAGCCAAAGTAGACAACTGATGCAAATCTTTCAAAAATAACCTTAATTAAAGAAAACCTGGCCAGTTAATGCAATTTACAGTGCCTAAAGCTGCGGGTTTTATTTCTAGTACAGGCATGCACATAAATATCCAAGCTTTTGAATTGTTGTCAAAACTAGTACAAGCCTATACACAGTTGGAGGTTCACTATATGTACTAATAATATATGCAAAATGAACTGATTATCCTTTACAAATCCAAGGGGATCAGTGCTCATTATACACAAAGAGGTTCAACAGTGAAAAGCCATAAAATGTCACTATGCCTTCAATACTAATACAACAACACAGGTATCATTTTTATGTCAGCATGTCTCTAATGTATTATACATAAATTGGTATTTCAAAAGTTTTTTGGTGATTCAGCTTCAGTGTTGCCTTAGGTTTAAAGAGACAGTTCCTTGTTCTCTAAGTTAACTAAGAAATTAAAGTGAAGAATTTCAAAATTAACAGTCCCTAGCTGAATTGCCAGTGACCAGTTGTGTCCACTGAAATAGCTTCTGTACTTGAATGGTCCAAAGAGTGGACAGCTTAAACTGCCTCCGTAGATTTTACAAAATTAAAGAGAATCAATCTAAATTAGCATATTTTGACTCTGCAGGTAGTCCATTAACTGATTCATTAACTAGTACAAGGTAGAGGGCTACCTACTGCTATGAAGCAGGGTTTATTATGAGTGAAGATAATTAAATGGATAAGTATGTAATCACTCAGCACAACATGAAAGTGCTTCCCTTGAGCACTTCTAGGCTTGGGCAGCTTAAATTAAAAGGACCAAGCTGACACTTCCTAAACTCATGATAATATTTTATTTGAAGGCAGCACTGCTTTTATATAGTACTAGCAAGAGGTAATTTGGTGCACTATAGACATCAAGCTAAAACTATTGCTGACTAAACACACACTTTTTTGCTCCTGGCTTTCAAACTACTAGCCATAGTTTCTATTACATCCATTGTGTCTCGAACAGGATGGTGCTCTCAAAACATCAGCAGTTTGTCCCAATAAGACTCACTTCACAAAGCAAACAAAACGAAACAGAATGAAATATGAAATGAAACAAGAGTTATCCAGCTGGTCAGCCAGACCAACCAGCTGGATTAGTAGCTTCTCTGAAGTTATCCTTTCTGGCAAGGCAAAAAACCTCCCTGTTGTGGTAGGTATCCTGTAGCATGTACTGATGAAGGCCCCAATTCTCCAACTGGATATGTGCCATATGACCCACCCCCACTGTTTCCAGTGGGGCTCTATACAAGTGCAGGGATCTGCCTGTACAGATCAAACTGTAGAATAAGGAACTTACACAGCATTTAAACAGCCAGGGAATGTGGGTCAGTATTTATATATAAATATAATGCCAGATTTTCCTATCTGAAGCTAATTCATTTGAATGTTCTAGAGAATGAAAAGAAGGCCTTCACATTCAAAAGATAGAGTAAATTAACTGAGTATTGTATGCCTTCATTAACTCATGATGATGTAAGAATGTCATTGTTTTAAGTGTATCACAACATGCTTTCTTCTGATATATTGTAAAAAATTGATTTGCTGTAGGAGTGAACAATCAATCAATCAATCACCAGCTTTTTACTGCCATGCAGGATGAAAATAATTAGTACAATAAAGAGAACAGTGCCTAGCAGATTTTCTGTGTGTTTACCTCCTTGATGTATTTATGGAAAGCAATGAAATCCCCTTTTAAGTCTTTATTTTGCCAGGCTAAACCAGGCCAAGCTGTTTTAGTTCCCTCTCGTAAACTAGGCCCTTCATTCTCCTTTAGTCACCCTTCTCTGCTCCTTTTCCACTCTGAATAACTCTTTCCTGAACAAGGTGACCAGAATTGTACATAGGATCCCAGATCAGGTCTCACCTGTGCCTTAATCACTTTCATATTTCCCTCTGTCTACTGGAAGTACATCCTAGGATTGCATTTGCCTTTTTCATGCCATATCACACCGGTATCTCATAATCGTCCTGTGATCCACTAACAGACCCAAATCATGTAGCCTTTCCAACTGATGAGCCACCAGCTTACAAGAAAAATTCTTGTTATTAGTTCCTAAATCCTCAGCCTCTCTGAAATTTCTTCTCATTTTCACTCCTCTTCATCTTCTATAAAGTAATTTCTCAGACTTCCAACAATTTGATTACCTCTCTTACCCATGAATGCTTGAAATTCTCTCACTTCAGTACTTTTTCATCCTTTTAATCTTTGATGATGATGGCATGTTAGAGGATATATATATATTTGGATAAGAGACCTCCAAAAAACGTAAGTATGGCAGAAAGAGGTGCTGGCGAACCAAGAGATGCCACATTTCATTTTTTCCCCCTTTCACTACTGACTGGGCCTCATTTTATTCAAATCAATAAGAGTTTTGCAATTGCATTCATAACAAAAGCTCCAGCATGATGTTCAGGCACGTTTTGATTGTGACATGGGACCCCCCATTATATTTTTCAGAGGAGTGAGGATGTGAACTCCAGTGTCAAGGCTAAAATTTACATGAACCACAACTGCTATCTTCTTCACCTCCTCAGGCAGATGATGGGCAGATCACCTGGCAACCTTATGTGACACCACAATGCAGTTCTTCCAAAGATCTTACAAGGTCCACACAGAGAAAGAAAGAAGATACATCCATATTTCTAATGTAATAAACAAGCAATAAAGAGTAGTTGGTCTTTTCTCTGAAATAGTATTCATACATCACAAATAATAAAAGCAAAACAGATATTTTCCCCTTGTTCAACTTTATCTACTTAAAAGTTGTTTGGGGGTATATTTAACTAAAAACTCTGCAAGTGTCTTAATAGTCTAGGATGAAAAGCAGAGCATTATATTTATTATTATTATTTAGACCACTTGTGCCCACTAAATAATAACTCTGCCTTATTTTAGGCAAATGTGGTAAATATTAGTACTAATATTTATGTAGCATCTACAACATAACTTGACTGCCAAAATGGTAATGCAAAACAAACATTTTTTCCACATCATATTGTTTCTTTCAGTAGAGAGAATAATTTAATAATGCTGTTTACATGGATATTTTATTCCAACCTCACCCTGGTCCAGAGAAGAATTTAATATTTCACTAAAATGAAAAAAACCCAAACATTTTCATAACAGTTGATAAACAAAAGCAGCAAAAATGGTTAAAAAATGACATCTATACTGGATGTTTTATAAAATGACTTTCTTGGCCATTTCACTGATTGTTTCAAAATAATTTAGATTTGCAGTAATGATGACGTGTTTATAGTTCAGCTGCTGGAGATCAGACGAATGAAACTCCATTCTGCTGCATAGCAGCTTTTCCTTAATAGTTCAATATTTTATGCCTGCAGACATGGCATGCAGATGCAGTATAGTACAAACTGTATCTTTTAAACAGTTTGTATGTGCCAACCAACAGCATTAAATTATCTCTCATCCAAACAACAATCCATAATGGTTTAACAGTTTTATAAGTCATTCCATGATGATTTAACAATTTTATTTTGATTAATGTCAAAATAGGTAGTATTTACATGGATCTGCTTGCATGTCGTCATTAGGGATACTGATAACATTGTCTGCCACCAGTCTATACCAAATCAATTGTATGGGATTTCCATTAAAAACTCACATCCAATATTAAAAGTTGCTATTTGTAATAGCTTCAACACGATCAACTGCATTACATTTATTGTCTAAGTTATACCAACAGTTAATAACCTCAAATAATCAAACAGTAAAATCTTAAGAGAGCATTATGACAAGATCAAACAACTATGATGAATGAATAAGTGCTCTGAAGCTGAGACTTGTACTGACAAGACCAAACAAAGCAGCAAAAATATGACACAATGAAGTACATTTTAAAAAAAAATAGCAACTCGTTCAGTTATTGGGCAATATTCTAAAAATAAATAGCCATATGATCTAACAAATAAATGTTGTTGTTGGTACATTTAATAAGTTAAGCCATAATGGATCATACCAGTGGTCCACTCAGTCCACTATCTTGTCTCCAACAATATCATCTGATTTAGAGGACGACACACTACAGTAAGCAGCTAAGAGGCATACCTCTTCAAACAAAATACTCCTACCAGTCCCTCCATAGTTATAAATTGGTTTATATCCTGAAATTTAAGAATTTATATGGCTTCAATGCTTTTGTTTATTTTTTAATATTTTATAGCCCTGTATATTCTTGTTATTTATATGTCTCTAATATTTTTTGGAATCCTGATAAGCTGTTGGGCTTGTTGTTATCTTGTGTCAATGATTTCCACTGTCTAATTGTGCTCTGGTCATTTATTCCTTTTATCGGTTTTTAATTTGCTTCCCTTCAATTTCATTGAACATCTCCTCATTCTTGTATTATGAAAAACAATGAATAGAAGTTCCCCATCTACCATCTCTGTAGAATGCTATCTTTGTGTATTTTTATTACACTCTTCCTTTGCCTTCCTCACCAGGAATACGAGTACAGTCAAATAAAATTAAATGAATTTTTAACAGGTTGAGTTTTTCTGAACTGAATGCTAAATGAAAATGTACAGACCTCTTCTGCCAGCTCAGAGTAGATCTTAATTCTTGGAACTAACTGTACTAAACTAGGCCTTTAAAATTGGTTGAAATCCTGGGATTTTTACCTCTTTAACTGCAGTTACAGTTTTGACAATTTTTGATACAACTATGTAACTATATTTGTATTTTGGCATCTAGTAAAACATTACATGTGTAATAATGATTAATTAGCACTTACGTAACACTTAAAAACTCTTTACACACATTAACAAATTAACACATAGCACTTACAATGTTCTTTCAGTACGGACATTATGCATTTCTAGAGAGTTGCATTATAATTACATATTGCTCTTTGATTTTGTTTTAAATTGGAGTGAGCAGGTGATTTTCCCAACCTTCTCCAAAACACAAACACACACACATACACACAGTTTTATTTACAAAGAAACTCATCAATATATAAAATCATTCCTCTGGTTTAATAGCTCCTAAGATGAAATTCTACCCCCACTGGCTTCATTAGAGTTAGGGTTTCACTTACAGAGTTTCTCTTAGAGCTAGACTCATTCAGCCCAGAAAATCATTCCCATCTCCTTATATACAGGATGGAACTAAATTTCCACACCTGCTGCAAGCAAAACAACAAGAATCCATCAGTATTGAAGGGGTTCAATACCTGCTAACTGGATGGGACAACAGAAGAACACTGTCACCTTGTTACACTTCGTTCCTATCTTAAAAATGTGTTAGAAATAATCTCAGTACCTTACTCCCTAAAATAAAATCTCATGTCAATTTATTTTATCTATTACATTCCCTCTATTTCTCTCTAAAATACTACATCACATATGCCATACAGTCAAGTTACAGTCTATGCATCTATATACATCACAGACACACAAACTACATTAAAAGAGCATTATAATAAGGTCAGATTGATAAAGTCTTTAATTACATGATCACATTCTATTTTTTCCACACGACTCCCCCACCCATCACTTGGTGCATAGAACGGATGGTGCTCACTTAATAAGCAGCTATTCAATATTTTGTTTTCACCTCGTTGTTCAACATGTGGTCCCATCCTTTATTTACTTCACACTATTCAAATGCTGCTCTGAAGACAAAAGTATTCATTTCCTTCTAAGCTCCTCTGTGGTACTCATTACTACATTTTGAGAGTGCTTCACAAGCATTAATTAATTAATTACTTTTCACAATACTCCTATGAGATGGTAGAGAATTATCCCCATTTTACAGATGAGTAACCAAGGCACAGAGTGATTAAGGTGAAATGCATCCACTAATTTTGGGGGGGCTCAATTTGAGACACCTAGGACCCGATTTTTCAGATAATTTACCATTATATAGCATTTTTAGGATCAGAGCACAGCTCCCATTGGCTTCAGTTGCAGCTGAGAGTGCTTAGAACTTCTGTAAATAAGACCTAGAGTCTCAAGTCAAGCACCCAGCATAAGACACAATTAGTGCTCACCTGTGAAACAGTTTGATATAAGTGACTTGTCTCGCTTCATATAAGAACCCAGTGGCAGAGGAAGGGATAGAATCTAATCCTCTAGGACAGCAATCAGATGCCTTAACTGTGAGTCCATCCTTACTCTTCAGACTGTCTTCTGCCTCATCCACTACCCACCTTCCAACTTTGCCACCAGGTCCATGGAGGTGGCTGAGGGGGAAGATCTCCTCACAGAGCACCTGCTACACAACCCCCAGTTTGGTATGCAGGTGACAGAGTCTCTCTCTGTGCACCAGAGGTTGGTCTTGGCAGGCACCACCAGGATCAGAGACGAGGCTCTCCACCCCTCATGTCTTCCAGTGTTTACTACAGCAAGTTAGGGCAGCCTTACCACCCACCTCTCAGGCTTTCCTTGAGCAGACCCTGCAGAAAAGTGCTCCCCTCCTGCCCCTCAACCCTTCAAAACATGCCATTAGGCCCCTGCCCTGTGATCTCCCCTGTCTATCCCTTCTATACCTCCCAACACAGCTGTGTGACCTGCAGCCAGTACATTTCTGAACTGCATCTAGGAAACAGTTGTATGAACTCCTGGTCCATTCCTTTTATTTCCTCACTCTCATGTCCCACCTTGACACCTGTGCAGGGTGAGGAACCCCGCTAGGACAGTTTGTATTCCACCCTGGTCGCTTGGCCCACCGGGGATATTAGTTGGTGGCTCCTTCATGGAGCCATAAGCATTGGAGCGTTCCTGGAACAGTTCACCCCTCTCTCCCCAATGCTTGCTCCTTCTGCAGTGTGAGGGGAAATCTAGCGCACATTTACATTGAGTGCACCAGGTTGCAGCCCCTTTTCTGGCTCCTCCAGTACCTTCTTCTTAGATTCTGGCTGCAGTTTTCCCTGCACCTCCCGATCTTCACATACCCCATCCGTGCCCCACAAAGTCACAAGACCTCCTCATCAACTTCTTCCCGTTCTGCATGATTTATGCAGGAATGCCTTTCGAAAACCTGCTTTAAGTGCTGCATATAATCTGCAGGATTTTCCCCTTTGTTTTGTTTACAGGCATTAATTTTGGTCCAGTCAGCTTTCTTCGGGCAGACTGTAAGGACTGCATTTAATAGCCAATCACTTATTTGATCCAATTCTTGTGATTCCTGACCTGGGTCATATGCAGGCTACTTGGCTGCTTTATAAAAGTGACCTAAAGTCTTCCTGGGCAGGACCCCTCTCAAAAGTTGGTTTAGGTCTGCCCAGGTGGAATTATAACAGTTTATGACAGTTTATGACATTTGTCAATTTCTCTTGGAATTTAATAGGGTATTCCCTTATTTCTGGAAACTTTTCAATTAAATTGTACAAATCTGTGGGAGACTAAGGCGCATGCACCGATACCATGGTTGCCTGACCCAAATTGCCTATACCCAGGAGTTGGCATAAAGAGAATGTTGGCTCAAGGTGAAGATTAGACGTAAAGTGTCTTTTGGATCGAGTATTTTGTGCTGGTGCAGATAAATTTAAAGCTTCCACATTTCTTTAGGGACTAGCTTTTAAAGTCTCAATGAGTCATTCCTGAGCAAAATGTTCTACCAGGTCATCCACCCCTCTAAACAGGTCTTGGCACATTCTTCGAAAGTCACTATCTGGGCTTTTTGAGGTCTCTTATGAGGAATGTAAAGGTGAGTCATAAGGGGACCGAGAGTTTTCTACTCAGGGCAAGTTTTCTGGGACAGTAGAGTCCACTTCTGGACTCTCCAGGGTGTATGCAGGAGGGTGCCCATGGGTCTCTAGACCAAATGCGACCTGACTAGATGATCCTTCATCATCCCTCGAGGGCCTGGCCTGACTTAACGGTTTGTCAGCGGCCTGCATGGGTGGTGAGGGGACAACCAGTTGTCTGGATTCCAAATATAGGTCTATAATATCTTCAGGTGGGGTTGAGAAGATACTCTGAAGAGGCCGAGAAGGATAGAGAGGTATCTGCTGGCCAGTGGGAACTTGGAACGAAGTAAATTTCTCTTGACTTCCTTCAGTTTTGTCTTAAGTTTCTCCTCGGAGTCCTTGAGACTCCTCATTTGAGACTCATGGCGCCATTTTTCTGTGTCCTCATACCAGTTAAAATATGCATTAAACTGACCTTGTCCAACTTTGTTGACAAACAGTGCGCCTCTAAGGTGCACAATTCTGTCAAGGTCAAAACTTCCTTCTATGAGAAACTGCAATTTAGGGTCATCCCTGGTATATCAGATGGTCGCATGGTGACGCCCAAAACCTTACTCCCTACCTTGCTCGTCTGTCCCATGGAATGGCACACGTGAGCAAAGAGGTTATGATAGCATCCATACTGCAACATTAGTATGCCCCCAATTTTTCCATAATAGCACAGCAGGACTATAACTCCTGTCCCATCTGCCTAGCCCACAACAGTGGCAGACCGGTAAAAAAAAAACCTGCTGGGCACCCCACCCTGTGAGGACTCTTTGTAAATATCCAGATTGACTATATCAATATGCCAAAAATGTTGTTCTTATGAATATATTCTTGTTTATGTTTGTATATATTCCAGATGGATAGAGGCCTATCCTTGTGCCAAGGCCGATTCCCTTACAATAGCAAAAAAATTGTTAAAGGACTTTATCCCCTGATTTGGACTGCCTGTCTCTATTAATGGTGACTGAGGCACCCATTTCACAGGCCAGATCATGCAACAGCTTTGCAAGGTCCTCAACATTACTCAGCATCTGCATTGTGTCCAACACCCCCAAAGTGTGGGGGCCGTGAAGCAGAAAAATGGGGAACTAAAAAACAAAATCTCAAAGATTTGTTCTGAGCCCAACTTAAAATGGCCTGATGCCCTTCCTCTTGCCCTCATGCACATGAGAAGTACTCCCTCACGCAAACATGGCCTATCCCCAAATGAAATCCTTATGGCCAGACCCATGAGGATGCCAGTGTCCCCTCCCTGGCTCCCTCACCAACTCAATTTGCAACTAAATGATGATACTGTTATGGCATACTGCGGGACACTAATTTGGTGCATTAGGTCTACTCACTCACAGGTTCAAAGTGCCCTGCCTAAACCAGCCGATGCACCGTACCACCCATTGCCGCCTGGAGATTGGGTCTACATCAAAGTGCACCAGCGAAAGATTTCCCTGGAGCCTCACTGGAAAGGCCCTTACCAGGTCCTGTTGACCACCCACACAGCGGTCAAATGCGAGGGACTCACCAGCTGGATCCACACTTCTCATTGTAAACAGATAATGTTGCCCTTGTACCCAGACACTAAAAAATTCCATCTGGTGAACCCTGCCATAGGAAGGGTCCTGAGCAACAGCAAAGGTGACCCCTCTCCAGGCCCCAAAAAAGAACCCAGATATAACCTCAGGAAATGGAAATAGACCTCAGCACCCGGACCCATCCGTCAGTGACAGTCAAAAACACTGCACTCCCCTCCATGGTGGTCAGCTGGAACTTCGGTTCACTAGCAAAAGAAATAGGAAGACAAATGGCCAGAATACTGCCTTTAAAAGTCCAGTGGAGAGCCTAGCACCCACTGGCACCCAGTTGCTATGGCCAATCCTGCTTCTAGAATAAAAGAATCAGGGCTGAGCAATAACACCCGTTAGGCCCTGGCCCTAGGTCAGGGAGGGGCAACAAACACTGAGTCAGTAGGCTCAGGCCCTTGAGCAGGGCGGAGCAGCAATAGCAGTTAAGGCCCTGGCCCTCGGTCAGGGCGGGGCAACAAGCACTGAGTCAGTAGGTCAGGCCCTTGGGCAGGGCTGAGTGACAATAGCAGTTCAGGCCCGGCCCTAGGTCAGGATGGGGCAGCAAACACTGAGTCAGTAAGCTCCGGCCCTTGGGCAGGGGTGAGCAACAATAGCGGTCAGCTTTGGCCTCCTCAGGCCAGGGAGAGGGGGAATCTGCCCCTCAGGAGTTGGGTGGCGGGGGGGACACAGGCCCTCCCACTCCACTGCATCCCAGCCCGGGGCCTTAGCAGCGGCTGAGGATCCGCTGCTTCGTCAGTGGGGATCCTGGCCGCAACACACTGACATGGGTTCTGGTAATGCTGCAGCCAGACTGGGGTCGGCTGCTCCCGTGCCACTTCCGTACTCCCCCTGGGGGCCTAGTCCTGACGTTGGCCTCTGCAGGGTCGAGGAGCATGGGCTCGTCACTGCCAGGGCTGAGTGGCAGGTCCGGCAACTCCTCCGGATAGTCGGCCCAGGGAAGCTCTGGCGGTTCCTCCATGTAGCAGGCGCGGGGGAGCTCTGGCAGCCCCTCCGGGTAGCGGGTGTGGGGGAGCTCCTACAGGTCCTCCGAGTAGCAGGGGCAGAGGGGCTCCGGCAGCTCCTCCGGGTAGCGGGGGCAGGGGAGCTCAGACCAGTCTGGGCAGCTGCCCTGGGTCGCAGGGGATTCCCAGCCTTGAGCTCCCTGAGGGACGTCTGCTCACTCCGGCTGCTGGGGCCTGACTGAGCTCTGAGGGTCGGCCTTTATAGTTCCAGATCGGCGCCTGACCCTTTGAGAGGCGGGCTCAGAGCTCTTTAGCTCCGCCCACTCTGGCCTCCGGCTGGGCCCTTCCTCCTCTGGGCAGGAGGGGAGCCATACTGGCTCACTACACTACCCCATCCCTGTTCTTGACCCCAGAGTATCAGCATATTCTGATGAAACCCAATGGCCAAGACCTTCACTTCTTAGTAACCTACTAGATTATTCTTCAAAATACAGATATTTTAAGATCCAAAATATTTCATATCGGCAGATGGTTAAGTGGAAGACGAATGGGACAGCAATAATAACACCAGAGGCTATCTCTCCAAATGCACCCTGTGATGCACAACTGCATGGTTCTATAAGATTTCATGACGGGGTGAATATGGTGGCCACTCCTGGAATCTGCAGTGTGACGGATGAAATAGGCCCTTACTGTTATTTGATCACCCAATTAGTAAATAAGCAAATGTATACCCGAAGGCCTTGTTCCACCATGGGAATGTATGTCTGTACTGGATTATCCCCAGTAACTGATAATTTAACTTGCACCATATTGCAACATACCCCTTCCTATGCATTTGATACTGCTGCCTTCCAGGAAAATGTGCAATTATTTAGCCAAAAAATATGGTACAATCCTTCTCAAAGAGAGGATGTGTTAGAATCTCAATGGACTCTAGTCAATGCTACTCTAGGAACTGTCAAATTCACACTGCCCTTATCTGGCTTTCAGCGTACCTGTATATATGCAAATTGCTCAAAGGGAGCAACTATTAGGCTAGCACAGTAAAGGGCCTGGGCTTCCCCTAGAAATAAGATAGACTTGGCTAAACACCTATGGGATGGTGCCAACAGCGCAGCTGCTGTCTGGAACATTTACAAAGGCCAACAACATGGGGAAAAAATGGGACAATTAGAAAAGGCCACAGGTCTAATTACTGGAGCACAGCCAGCTCAGGGACAGGCTGGAGTTGGTAAATTATGTGTTATTTTTACACTTAGTTCAACAACTCGGAAATTGTTGACAACAATGGTACTAGATATCACTGGAACTGGAAAGGCATTGCAGTGGGATCTGGCATGTTCAGAGGTTCAGAATTTCCTTAATAACCGGCTAATGGGCATTCAAAATGATCTTGATCATCAGGGCTGGCCCACTGCCCTTACAGACACTTCAGGAGTACCACCTGATTTATGGCCCCAGAAACTCACTTGGAGATTTTCTGGGTGAAAGTGCAGGCTTTGACAGTGCTCCTTCCAAGCATATGGACCAATTGGAGGAGCTTGGGCTCCTGCCTACCAAATCTTACCAGGCCCCTGGGGAGGATGTATGTGGGATTGGGTAATTCATCGGGCTGTTTGGGAGATTAAACCACCTAGTACGCCTAACAAATTTGTAGTCACTGCTCCTGAAATAACACCCAATATCTGGATAGGACTAGAAAATCAATGGACACTCTGGCCTTTGGAGCCCTCACAGCTTCACTGGACACCAAAACAGAAGCCAGGGGAAGTTGTCATTGTACATGACAACGTTTGTTGGGAGGGTAAGGAACAAGGAACTACCCTGGCAAGACAATTGCTTTTCCAAGCTAATAATAGTTCTGTGTATCTTAAGGCCTCCACTTTGTTGAATATACATTTTAATCTCACCACCACTGCAGGCAGCCATATCACTTATTGGCCTGCGGACAAAACTCTGCAAATAACACTTAAGTTCAAAATACCCTTTAACTGGACAGCCCTAGTGCCTGATCAATTTCATAATTTGTTCACACTCTTACCAGAGGTTCAAAGGATCTCTGAACTGCAAGGGACAATGCAGATGCTCAAAAACCTGTATTAAATTGAAAAGCATACCTTCCAAACATCCCATACGGTATCTACTTTGTGTATTAAGAGTGATGTGCTGTGTTTTGTAACTAAGGCCATACAAAAACCCTATACCGCTGTTCCTATGGGAACGTTAGCATTTTTAATATTTTTAGCATCTCTGGTTTGTTTCAGAGCATGTTATTGCTGTTATAGGGGACGCAATAATACCAGCACCCTCCATGTTCATACCAACCAAACATTGCCATTGCGTTTCATTAAAACACAAAATGCCGAATTATGTAATTTGGACTTGGAATTGCAAGATTTAATAAACATAGAGATATAAAGATATAACATCTGTAATACATGCTCTCTCGATTCAGAATAGTTGTTGTTTGAAACTATTGCTATATTGCTGTGTGCACTTATTAGCTGTGCTTAAGTAGAATGTTTCTCAGGCTTATAGATAAGGAAATTCGATCCAAGGTGGTGCCAAAAAGGCACCAAATGGGGAATTGTGGAAAAAAGTTAGTAGGCCCAAAACCTTTGGTTGACATGACTGTGTCAATGATCATTGGGCTGAAGAGGAAGAAAGAATGGAAATTGCCAACAGAACTTTTGCTATAGCCAGTCTTGCAAAATACAGCTGTAATAGCTAGAAATTAGGAAAAGCCCCAACTGCAAAAGTACAACCTGATGATCAACAGGAAAGCTTGTTGCTTCTGTATTCCTAATAAGGAATTGTTTTTTCTGTTTAAGAAGATATTACAAATGAAAAGAGTTTTTGACTAATTGCGGTTTTAAGCTTTATAAGCCTTTGTCTGTCTGTAATTTGGGGGCACTATCTGTTTGATACTGGCCCCAGGCATGCTCGTAAAATAAAGAAGCTTCAGGCTGTTCTGATCCAAACACAACAAGTAGTTAATTTTTTTTTTCCACAACAATATATAGTTTTTTGTCTGGTGAAAAAAATTTCCCTGGAACCTAACAGCCCCCACCCCCATTTACATTAATTCTTATGGGAAAATTGGATTTGCTTAACATCGGTTCACTTAAAGTCACATTTTTTAGGAACATAACTACAATGTTAAGCGAGGACTTACCATAACTGCATCCTAAAATAGTTGAAGTGTACCTAAGGATATTGTTTCAACTTCCGTTTTGGAATTTTAGAGACATGGTATGAAATGTTTAATTTACAATAACTGTGCAATTAACAAAATTAATCCTTTTATACTCTAAAATACCATCAAGTTCCTCATTAAGATAACAAATCAGTTCAGTTTCCTTAACAAATATACTACTAGATAAACTACATTAAGGCAACTTTCCATGGTGAAGCAAGTAGTACTAGAAAACGATTATTTCTCAGGACAAAGAAAAAGGATCTATTTGCTGTATTCAGCTTACCCTAACAGTTCTGTACCATGTGAAAAAAAGCTTTTTCCATATTGTCTGTTACTCGTCAGCTAAGGAAATAAAAATTGTCTGTCTGCTCTGCATTTGGTAGTGAATTTCAGATTATTTATGCCATGATTGATTGGTAATATGCCATTTTGTTGTGTCTGTTTCTACTTTTGCAGAAAAACCAACATGAAGGCGAATTTAAAATAAAAATGAATTAAATCAGATTAGCTTTTTCTGATTGTCTCCTTTACGTTTCAGCCAACTGCAGAACCAAACTGGGTGTGCGATTTGAGATCATATATCTTCCTTAGTATGGGAAGTTGGTATAGGTACGAATGAGTTTTCCCCTCAGTTACCGTGATCCTAACAGCATTTTGCCACAGTTCCTGCAATACAATAGAAGACAAACAAAACATACCTACAAGACAAACTCATGGTTATACAGAATACTTTGTTTATAAACATGGAAATAGAATTTCATGCTAATCCAAGCATAGCAGGGAATGTGCATGTGATTGCTTTTCATGGATGTGCATATTGGCATTGTAAGGCAACTTTTTATAAAATAATTTTATGGTATCTTCTTAAGATATAAATACTTTATGCAAAGATGGACAAAAGAAGCATTGTGTATTTCTGGATTAAATTTAGAATAGGGTTTAGTTTAGCTCAGGGGTTGGCAACCTTTGGCACGCGGCCCATTAAGGTAATTTGCTGGTGGGCCATGAGACATTTTGTTTACTTTGACCGTCTGCAGGCACGGCCCCCCACAGCTCCCAGTGGCTGTGGTTCACCATTCCCGGTTAATAGGAGATGCTGGAAGCGGTGGCCATCATGTCCCTTCAGCCCGTGCCGGTTCCGCAGCTCCCATTGGCCGGGAATGGTGAACCACGGCCACTGGGGGCTGTGGGAGGTTGTGCCTGCAGATGGTCAATGTAAACAAAATGTTTTGCAGCTTTCCAGCAGATTACTCTGATGGGCTGCATGCCGAAGGTTGCGAATCCATGGTTTAGATAGCACCTGAAAGCTATTCTCACAAAATTTTGGCCCCATGTGGTAGAAATTTCACAATTTTGGCTGACTTTACAAGGTTTCTGTTATTCAGGACTGTAGAAAACTTGTGAAATCAGCTGATCTTGAGAGCTTTCCACTATAATAAGCAGTAAACAGCTGGTCTCAAGAGATTTCAGCTATATACAAACTGGACAAGGAAAACAGGCTTCTGGTTTTAACAGTCAAGATCAATCTGGAACCAAACAAGTGGGTTTGGATCTGGGTAACTGAACCTGAACCCCACATCACCTTACTCAAAACTCATTTTCATTTAATTTCACTGTTTCCTATCATGTTTCTGAAAAAACTATTCACATTTTCATTCACTGAGGTTACCGGAGTTACATCATATATGCTCATCAAAGAGAAGATTTAAGAACATAATAACAGAATTGTTCAGCTGACATATTGGATTGCCATTTACTTTTCTCTACAAGTTTGGATTCATGCAACCAACATCTGGAGAAACAAAAATGAGATTCTCCACTGTCTCAAATTTATGATATCACAGGCAGAGGTGGCAGGAACAATTGTAGTGAAGAGCAACAAAGAGTACCGTGGCATGCGTCTGATGAAGTGGACATTCACTCACGAAAGCTTATGCTCCAATACATCTGCTAGTATTTTAGGAGCCACAGGACTCTTTGTTGCTTTTTACAGATCCAGACTAGCACCGCTACTCCTCTGATAATTGTAGTGAAGGTTGCCTGACACTTTCCAATATAGACCCTGCTTTTCTGTTCCTTATCATTTTCCAAACTTTAACCATCAGGGCTGAAATTTTCCATGCCAGATGTCTGACAAGTTGAAATTTCTATGGAAATTTTTAGCAAAAACAGGTTGACTATTTCTGAGAATGAGATTAGGGAAAACTATTTTGTTTTGCTGATGTTAAATTTTTTTTATAATTGTTTCTTTGAAAAGCTGTAGCATTTCTATGCTTTGGAGCAGGGACTTGATATGTGGCGAGGTAGGTTCACTTGGATGAGGATGCATCCCTTGCCATCTCCGAGAAAATCCACTCAAATTTATTTGAAAGTCATGATTTGTATATGCTTAGTAGAGATTTTTTGATGCTAGCAGCTAAATTCTCTAAAGATTCTGTCTGCACTGAGCATGCTCCATCGCAGGGTTCAGAAGCTGCACAGAACATAAAATAGTATGATATTGTATACACACAAAGGGGCTGAATGGAGGGCTTTATGTGCAACATTAATTATGATATTTCCTGTCTTCTGAGTGTTTCACTTTGCAATTTTAACATTCTTTTTAAAAAATAGTTTTTTCAGTTTGAAATATAATACATAGTTTGCAGTTATGTAGTGTCTTTAATTCAAAGTCTCAAAATCTTTTATAAATATTCATTAAATTAAGGCTTACAACACCTCTCTGGGGTATACAGTTTCTTTATACCAATTTTACAGATAGATAAACTGTCACAGAGATGTTAAAGAGACCTATGGTCACAAACAGCGTGTGAGTGGTAAAGCTAAAAATAAAAGTCAAATACTTGACTCTCAGACCTTGTTTTAAGAACTGGCCAACACTGCCTAGATATAGCTGTGGTGCACCAATTTATAAAATTAGCATTGTGATATTTTAATGAAAATGTGCTAACCCATGTACAGAAGTTACTTACCATCCTTGGAAATTATGATTAAAATCAGGAAAAAAAAATTCTCTCTATATTGTTTTATGTCTAAATTACCATACTTCATTCTGCCCTACGGAATAAAATATCACATGCCCTTGGCAAGTGGATGGATGGAATCTTTGCTGGAAGACTGATAGGTTAGGTAGATACAGGGCCGGCTCTAGGCACCAGGTGTGTGCTTCGGGCAGCAAGCCGTGGGGTGCACTCTGCTGGTCGCTGTGAGGGCTGCAGGCAGGTTGCTTTCGGTGGCATGCCTGCAGAGGGTCTGCTGGTCCCACGGCTTCGGCGGACCTCCCGCAGGCGTGCCGCCGAATCCACGGGACCAGGGACCTCCCACAGGCAAGCCGCCGAGGGCAGCCTCCCTGCAGTGCTTGGGGTGGGAAAATACTTAGAGCCCCCCTGGGTAGATAAACTGAAGAGCCCTGTGATAAACTGCACTTAGCACACACCTTTAACCACCTGACTTATACTTTGTCCATTAATGGGACTATTTGTAACATTGTAAGGAGGAGGATTTTCAAAAGCATCTAACAGATTGAGGAGCGCAAGTCCCAATGACTTTCAATGGGATCTGTGACCGTAATCCCTTTGCAAACTTTTGAAAATTCTTCCTAATCTCAGAGTGGCTTCAAATAAATAAAATGTCAGACTTTTCTTCCTTCTGCCTCAAAAGTAGAATTTAGTCCATAATTACACTGATCTGAGGCACAGGAAGAGCCCTATTCAGTCTGAAACCAACAAGCAGTTTATGGACTAAAGACCCAACCTTTTCCCACTGAAATCCATTAAAAAAAAAATTAAACAGAAACAGAATCAGGCTGCGATATCGCCTGACGCAGCAGAACTAGATTCACTTTACACTATTAGAAATGGTCATAAGATTTTACATCTTATTCCTGTGACAGCTTCAAAACTGAATACAGCCTGTCCTATGTTTCAGATCAGTATATTTTGAGGCATAAGTGTTACCAAACAGAAGCTAGAAGCCCCAGGTGAGTTAGTGTAGGTAGGTCCTTGTAGTGCTTCTAAAACACATCACCCCAAAGCATTTTATATTTGGCCAAGATTTTTATAAACGGATACCAGAAAGATGATCAGTGGAGTTTGCTCTATAATTTTTGGTTTTACTAACAAATTTCACTTTTCTGATTGCAAACTTGTAATGCTTATATGCAAAATACTGCATGTATTGGGAATTTGTCTGGAAAGCAAAGTAGTCCAATACTGTAATGCTTCCTTGTTTAAAATTTATGAAGAGCAATGCAAATCCATTGGAATGTGTATAAAACTTTATAATTATATAACATGTTTTACAAACATAAAGCACTATATACACTCACATGTTTCTCCTAACTTCACAGCGCATTTTACATATAGATAGCACAATATATTTATCATCAGAAAAAAAGGTAGTTGTCAATAAGATCTACAGAAACTATAAAGGAAACTTCACTTTTAGGACAGTTGTCCTATACTGCATTTTTCAAGAATTTGTTATACATATCACTATGAATTATAACAGCCCAGACACTTAAAATCAATTATTTTTTCATAACATGTCACATTTGCCATTTTAAATTATTAGTATTGCTACAGAGTATATTATGTAGGGAAATGTGGTTCTTTTTCATTTTTGATTCAAAATGTGTTATTAGATTAGCTTCTTTAAACAATTCTCATAATTTAGGTAAAACCTTTTTGCATTATGCTGCAAAAAAAAAAAGAGATTTTGAGAAAGCATTTTGTGCCATAGAATTGTAACGTACCCTAAAGGCCAATTCTGCAATCAGTCTGTTTTAGATAATTATAGGGCGTCTATCACCACTGTACCTGAGCACCTCACAATCATTAATGTATTAATCCTAACACCATCCCTCTGAGGTAGGGAGGGATAGTATCCTCCCTACCTCAGATGGGCAACAGAATTACAGAGCGATTAACTGACTTGTCCAAGGTCACAGAGGCAGTCTGAGGCAGAGCGGGGAATTCCCGAGTTGTAGGCTCGTGGTCTAACCACTGGACCATACTTACGCTCTGATTTCACAACTGAAAACCTAATTCTGCTCTCTTACACCTTATTGGGCCAAATTAATTTCTGTCATAACTCCCATTTACTTCTCTTATTATTGTTGGTGGGTGCTACTGGAATGAAAATAAAAGCTGTTGTGTTTTACCATTTACACAGTGATAAAAATACGAAGAAACCACAAAGGAACAGAGGGGTCTGAATACCCATGTTTACTATATGAAGTGAACACTGTACACTTTGTATTTTGTGTTGTAATTAAAACAACATATCTGAAAATGTAAAAAAACACCAAAAAACATAATTTCATAGCAACTGTAGAATTAGTAAATTTCAATTGGTATTCTATTATTGTTTAATTACGATTAATCATAATTAATTCTTAATCGTTATTTTTTTCCAGTTAATCGCATGTTAACTGCAATTAATTGACAGTCCTGCTAAGTATACACAACACACAAGGCCTAACTATACATATATATTCTCTTATTCTGACTTGTTTCTGGAATATAGAACACAATGAGAACTACTAAAAAGCTAACAAACTATTCAAAGGAATATTACTCGTTCCGATATACTACAAAAGCATGAATCTGAACCGGGACCCCATTGTGCTAGCTGTTTTACAACTATGGAGAAGAGCTTTCAGTCCAATTTATAACATGACATACCAAGAGATTTGAGAAAACACAGGAGGAGGAAAAGCGGGGAGTGAATAAGTGTAAATCACAGTTATATAGGCTACATGCCCAACTTTACCATTCCAAATGATTTAAAACTTTGTAGCTTCATTTTGCCTTCGACCTTGCCATCATAAGTGGTCACAGAAGAAAGAGGATTTAAAGGGGTTGAGGACCTGGGGGAAAAATACTGATATCGAAAGCCAGGCACTAGGAAACAAACAGTGTATAATCAGATAACTAAAAGTCGCATAATAATGCATATATACCAGGGGGGCAAATTAAGGTTGCACGAGCAGCCTCAGTTCTGACATATACTAACGTCTATCTGCTGAATTTTGCAATCAATGTTCTGTTAAAAGAGGGTTTTTTTAATCTAATTTTAATATGTCAAACAAAAATACTGATTTGTTGGACGTCATTCGTTGTTGTTGCTGAACAGGTGAAACATTTGCAGTTGCAATCTGAAGTTGTAAAGGACAATTTATTAATTGGACCAGCATAGTCAAAAGAACCAGCAATATTTTGCTTGAACACTTGGGCCCTAACAGCGAATACTAAATAGCATTACTAGCTAAAGAATATTGAACTAGCACTACTATATAAAGAATACTAAATAATATGATCTCTGCCTTATTCCAAAAAATTGAGATTTACTGTAACTTTTATCCAGGATTTTTCTTCCAGTAACATACTTTATGATTAGCTTTTGAGGCCCTTGAGTTTTAGCTGAACATTAACTATTCATCTTCTGGTAAAGCTGGTTACAGGTAGAGTAATGCCTTTACATAGAATGACCACCCTGATCAGATCTTTAAGGATAATACCCTTTCCTCCTTAAGACTCACTTCTGCTGTGATCCACACAAGAAATCAGCCAACCTTGATTGACTGGGCTGAGGCACAAGTTGAGGCTCGTGTTTGAGGGATAACTGGAGAAAGCTGATATTTATTTAATTAGAAAACTAAGCAAAAAATAAAAGTTGCAAATATATGTTTATATATTTATTTGAACATCCTTCACCTACCTTTCATATGCTGCTTGTGTTCTTGCATTGTATTTTTTGTTTGTTTGTTTGTTTGTATTGACGGTACCCTTTTTTCTAATGAGCACTTAGCAAAACAGAGCCCCAGTACTGATCAAGGCATTTAGGTGCTACTATAACAAATATACAATAACCACCAGCGTGCACACTATTCAAGGCAATCAATTTAGTCAATGAGTTTTATCCCATTTTTCTATTTCCAGATTACTGTTATAAATTGTGGCACAGATGTGCTCTCTGTTGAAAGTTACTGCAACCTGTGGATTACTGGCAAACTGTTTATTGATTACTCAAAACAAAAAACTTGCAATATTAACTACTCCAAATTTCAGCAGTTTTAATTATGCACACAGACCATGTAGTATATTTCTATTCCCTGAACGTAACTCTTGGAATAAGGTTTCCATACTTGTAATACATATTTGAAATTTGTTTTCCACAAATATCCTGAAATATTTGTTTAATAATTAATATTTTGGGCCCTTGGACTTCACTTTATCTTGGATCAAGCCCTAGGACAATGTTCTTGCCAGTGAACTTGTTCATAATAGTACTCAAAGAAAGCCAACAATAAAAGGGACGTGAACACAGTAATTTCTTATAATGAAGGCTAAGATTTTGTCATGGATATTTTTAGTAAAAGTCAGGGACAGGTTATGGGCAGAAAAGAAAAATTCATGGAAGCCGTGACCTGTATATGGCTTTTACTAAAAATATCCGTCACAAAATAGGGATCTGTGGGTCGCTACATCACCTGAAGCGGGAAGCTGTGCAGAGGCTAGGAGCTGCCTGCAGCAGCTGGGGGCTTCGGGGTACCCCTGCAGCCTGCAGTTCCAGGGGTCCCCACTGCCCCCGGTGGCTAGGAGCTCTAAGGTACACCAGAGGCAGTGGGGGAATCCCGCAGCTCCCTGCCCCCGCGAGCGGCAGGGAACCCTGCAGCTCCCAACCAATGCAGGATGAAGTCATGGATTCCACGACCGCCGTGACTAAATCATAGCTTATAATACTTGCTTATAATACTTGCTTATAATACTTGCTCAGATCTGGTTACAGACTCCAGAGGAGAATCTTCATTTAGTTACACCAGAAGAAACCCAGATTAACTCGATAACTGCTTGAGGCTTACCTATCAGTGCTTCAGAGGGTCTCAGAAAGCTTCAAGAGTGTGGGAGTTCCCATCTGGTCTTGTATAGTGAGCACAAGAGTAGGAATCCACTGAGATACACATCTTTAGAGACCAAGAATTACAGGTAGCTAGTTATTTTCTTGCTTTTAATAAAGATTTTTCATTTTTTAAAGATCTGTTACCATTATAACAAAACACATTATACTTAGTAATTTAGTGTCAGCATTGTTTAAAACCTGCTAGGGCACAGGTAGGCTTGGCAGAATTTTTTTTTATTGGCAATTTTGAAGTTTTTTTTAAATATTCAATTTTATTTTTACATTTATGAGAAATTAAGGTGGGGGAGGTATAGGATTAAGATTAGGGCAGTACTAACAGCAGGCCTGTAGGGAGTTCCTTGCAATGCAAAGGGGCAAAATGTGGGGGAGGCTGAAGACTTTGCCTGGCAAAATACATAATAATACAGTACAAGAAATAACTAACCTTTTTTGGTGGGAGGGATAATATTTTTATTTGTCCTAGAAATAAAAAAAAAAGATTTTTTTTGCCTTCTGTATGCTTGTTACACAAGAAAACATGCACCACACAACTTGATCTGTGTCTCTTATCTTTTGTGAAGGTTACATTCATAAGATCGAGCATTGTAGTTGTAGTAGAACATGATCAGTTGTTCAGCTGAGATTCCTGAAGTCAAGCTGTTTACAGTTCTCTTGTGCATTTATAGTCCCAGCCCAATCCATGTGATAGGTCTGTTTATACTGCTCTTGCCAAGCTGACAGGAATTCTGTCACTGCGCCATAGGCTTCTACATAAGACTTAACATTGCAGCAAGTTGAGTCAGCAGTACTGGCAGCCAGCCAGAATTCATCACTGCCTCAGGTTTTCTGACATTTAGCTAGTGTCCAGATCAGGTTGCTATTGCAGATATAGCCAAGAAAGGCTATGTTTTCTTTTAAAATGTAGTTTATGAAAGAAATTATTTGCCCAGAGTATTACTGAGTTAGAGGCCTTTCTGACTAAATATGGTGTTGGTGTCATAAAGTTATCAGTACCTAAATAATGTATAATACACAACAAAGGAGTCACAAGTATGGAGCCTCTCTCCTTCACAGAGGACAAAGAAGACAAAAAAGAAAAATGCTGAGAGAGAAACATAGGATTTCTTCCTTTCAGAAATCCAAGTTCTTGATCTCTTCTTTGCAGAATGGCATTGAGGAAAAGCTGTACAATGTGATCATAGTTATGCTAGAATCTGAACAATTCTCATATGATGTAAATTTGCCTCCCATATACTCAGTGTATTAAAAGCCTTTTCAGCTGGCCAAATAAGCCTTTGGATGTGTGCATCCTAGTAATTCCCATTGATTAGACTAGCACTTACTTCTGAGCTCGTTAGCCTTTCTTGACATTTCACTCTAACCATAAGCTTCTCATCATTCTATCAGCGGATTCTGTTCTCCCAGCAAATGGGAGAGCTGCTACCACAGCTCTCCTTCCCACAGACATTCATTTTTAATCACCACCTCCGATACTGGAGTTGGAGCAAGATATTCAATTCCCTGCCACTAAGTAAAAAACTGATGCAGGAGAATGGGTATCCTAGATAATAAATCTCTGAGGCTTATGATGGAGGGGATTTTCTGTTTTAAGCCTCTAACTAACATTAAGATACAAGTAAAAAGCCCTAGTAGCATTTTGAAGTCTTTAACATGAATAAGAAAAGGCACGATGATAAGAGCTTAAGTGTGTCTTTTGTCAAACCATGCTGGAAAGAATCAGCAGAGCTGACACATGCCAACTCTATCATACTGGCCAGTGTAGTACAGATTGTTCATATATGTAAAACTGCAACCTTTAAACTGTTGTGGGGCTGATTGCTTCACAGTGCTCTGTCTAAGGTGACCAGACAGCAAGTGTAAAAAATCGGCACAGGGGGTGGGGGCGTAATAGGTACCTATATAAGAAAAAGTCCTCAAAATCAGGACTGTCCCTATAAAATCAGGATATCCGGTCACTCTAGCTCTGTCTCCTCTGCCAGCCCTGTCTCTCTTGTGATATACTTTAAAATGCATATAAGGCACAGTAGGCCTTCAAATACAGTAGCAGTCTATCTCAGCGGAAATGGGTTGGAGTGATAGAATAAACGTGGTTTTCTAATTCTTGTCTTAATTTGTTTGTAGAAAGAACCATCCTTTAAATGTCTTTTCCTCTACAGCAGTTAAATATGTTTATTTAACATATTGCCAGCTATGGGAATGCTAAGTTTCATGGCAAGTCATTGTTTAGAGACAGCTGGGTCTGAATGATCTTGAGGCCTGGTATGCTAGAGGGGACCCACAATTTGTGCTGACTGAATTAGTCATTGCAAAGCTGGCAAATATTGTCCTACTTTAAGTGTGATATTTTATACAGATTTACATGTTTGCAAATAATCTGCATATCCTAAACTAGTCTATGGTCAACATACCCTGCTCTAATCCATGGTGGAGCAGGACAAGGAGCTGCACAAAAAACTTGGCAGCTCTTGCAGAGGTAGGCAGGTGGATCGGGACTTGTGGGTACAGAGTGTCTGAATGGAAAGAGAGGTATAGAGAACTCCTGTCCCTTTTCTGAGGGTTTTGGTTCCTCTCTGCAGCCCCACAACTGGGATCAGACTCATGTGGCACCGGCATTAGGTGACTGCATCAGTGCTACAGAGCCCTGCTCAGAATGCCACATTCATATACATCACTATGAGAGGAACATCTAGAGAGATTAAATGACATAAATATAGGCTATGCTACTCCAGGGGACTCATCTGCAGAGGCCTAACACCAGGCATGCACCAGAGGGCAGGATTGGATCCATGGAAATTAAGAGCAGAACTCCAGATTTGTTCTGAAAAATATTTACACGTGACAGCTTGGTTGAAAGTCAACAGATGGACTTGGATGATAACAGAAATCCTTGTGGTTTCTAAATCTTCAGAATTTAAGCATCTGCATTAATGTTAGTTCAGGAAATTGGGTGCATAGTTACCAGAAAATTTTAAAAAGGATTAAAAATCTATTTCAAATAGTTAATTGATGGAGAGAGTGAATACATGAGAAATAGTTTATTGGAAGCATTTAGTGCAGTGGCTGTGACTGTGTTTGGGTGGATTGACTGATGAGCGGATGGGGGCATACTATCCTTTGTGGCAAAAGCACAATCATCTTTCAAGGTCATGCCAATTCTCCACTGTAAACATATAAATTGTTTTTATTAAGATAATGGAAATGCAAGTAGATGACACTATTTTGAGTAATTAACAATACAGCACTAATATTTTAGAGGGTAAAGCAGCATAAGTCTTGTATTCCTTCGGAGTCTCAGCAGTAATATTGGCAGTTCTACGGAACAAAAACCAAACCACTTCTGTTAAAATCTAATTAATCCAAAATTTCAAAAGAACCTGGAATAAGACTATTTGTTCAATTAATTTTTCCAACATTCTGCTTCCTGATTTGACTAAGACTGAAAGCAGAAATACAGAAGTACCAAGAGAAAGGTACCAGAAACTTCACTGGAATCTGTTCTTTTGTGATATTTATCTCAAAGAAGTTTGGATAAGCATTTAACTGCAATCGCCAAGCTGTTAACATAATTAATGAAGAGACAACATGGTCTAAACTCTATGGACAGAATTAGAGGGTGGTAGGCCTGTGTTTTAACTCACTTCACTGGGTAGCCTTGCATTGGACAGGCTGCTGATTCCTTTTCCCAAACCTGAGATATTGATACTTACCTACATCAAAGGTGTTTCTAAGGATGAATAATTCAAATCCAGCCATCACCACAAGTTAGGAAGGCCCCACAGACAATGGGAATTGATGAAGTTTTGCTGAATAAACTGAGGGAGCTGGACTCCAGTGGATTGTACAGGATCCCAACCTAATCCTTAATTACACCCCTGGGAGCAAATGGTGCCTTCTTGGATGCTGGGAGGGCAGGGCAGAAACTAAGATGAGCCAAGCTATACCCTTTAAAGAAATGTGGCAGTGTGTACACTCCTCATGCACTTGGATGGTTCAGGAAGCATTCTGACTCCTCCAGGTCACTACTGTTTCGTGCCCAGATGGCACAATCTATACCCAACTGCACAAGAATCCTTTACAATTCTAATTACCATTTACATTTAAGCTGTGATCCTAATCCACTGATAATAACTATAGGGTAATGAAGAAGTTCTGAGGTTGAAACACCTAATTGTTAATTTCCCGAAGGGCATCCAGAGGAATGTTTTTTTAAAGGTCCTCCTTTCTTACCTTCCTGACTCTGATTGTGGTATTTGGGTTGTCCTTGCACACAAAGAAAGCTGTTATACACAGCAATTTCTGCAACTCTCCCTGTTTCAGAACAAAAAGTGAGCAACATCAGGAAAATGAAGTGTATGTATTACATCTACCCAAAGGTCAGTAGGAGCAAGTCACTCTAATACTCTGTGAGCTCTCCAGAGTGAAAAGTTTCTAGTCTCTAGTGTCTAGGCCTCAGCCCTGCCAATATTTTCTAGATCCTCCAAGACAGCCATAATACACAAGGATGCTACAACTAGATGGCCCAGGATAAAAATCTTGGGTGCAAAATGTTTTTAACAGTGGAATCCCAGCTGCAGAACATCTTATTAAAGGACATGACTGAACTGAATCTGAATAGGCAGAGGTCTAAATGCAAGACCATCTTTTTCCTAAGGTTTTTCTACTGGTATTGTCATCTTCCAAGGACCAATCCAGAACTGATTGGGAGAGAAGCTAAAGGCACAACAGAAATAAGACCAAAGCAAAAATAAAACCTCCACATTGGGAACAAAGGAGGCTGTGAGAAAACTTTCATTGACAGCACACTCAAGGCTCTGTTTTGTGCAGTGTATGTTGTAATCGTGCCTTAGGGGGGAAAGAAGCACAAAAATGAAACAAACTTGGTCCTTTCCTTCAAAACTATCTTGTGAACAGTAGAAGAGAACAACCTTTCTGCATAGGCATGCCACCATTTGGAGGAAAGAGGAAGATTCTAAGAACAGTTCATGTTGATTAAAAATATATATATATAGCTGAGAACAAGCTCTAGTGTCTCTCTCTCTCACACACACACACAACAAAAATGAACTAGGAGACAAAAGAACGTGGGGAGAGAAAAGGAGATTCTCAAAGAGGGTCCAGAGGAAGCCTTAAAAGGTTTGATAAGCAGTTCACATAGTTTGGATGATTATCTGAACTCATCCTCTGAATATTCTGAGGGTTTGCACAGTAATCATAAGACCTGGAGGTCATCCAGAAGATGACAGCTTCTCTGTATATTGTCAAACTATTCCCTGGAACTCAGTAGGCAGATATAAAGAGAAATGATTCCCAGATCAAGAGCTATAGTAACAGCTGCTGCATATTTGCATTGAACTGAAAGAGTAGGACAACACATTTTAGCCATCAGAAGTTTTTCCTATATACTAACAACACTTATTGGTATTTTGGTTCATCATATTTCTTAAAAGCAAATCATTTTTTTTTTTTGATCGGGTGCATGGAAGAAAGAGAAATGCTGGCATTTGTCATTTCACTGTGGCACACTGGTATGCTAAGAAACAATGTGCAACTAATGGATGAAGTAAATGCCAGCTACCCATCAAGAACCTAGCACAGACTCTATTTTTATAAAGGAATGTCATTCTCATTTCACGTACTGTACTAAATTTTCCAGCTCAAATTAGGAATTAAAAGAATCAAATGTTCTTAAGAGTGAAACTTATTTTAATATTATGAATTCAAGCACTAAGAAACCATTCCATCTGCAGAAAAAGTTAAAAGTAAATCTTTTGAATTAGCCATAGAAAATTGAAGCCACATATCAAAATTATGCATGTGTATTTTCTCAATCCAGCTATTATTGAATAATGGTTACATCAAAACCACATAATCAGGGAGGGTCAGTTAATACAAAAGGCCAGATCCTGGGACAACATGTGCAGCCATTTTGTGCTGCAAGTCCTGGACATTTGGGGTTGCAAACTTAGCATATACATCTCCAAGAGATCACCCCACTGCAAGCGGGCTTCTCCAGTGGTTTAAAGCCAAGTAAAGTCTCCTACACCACAACCAATCCTACAAGACCACCAAGTAGCATAGGGCTGACAGTAGCATGGCCCAAAAGGAGGAGGGCAGGACAGGACACCTCAACCCTGCATTGATTGCTGGATATAGTTTGGGTTTTGTGAACTGTTGGTAGTCTGTGTAAATTGAGAGAAATCCTCAGTTTGCTCTAACTGACATGAAGGGAAATGCCCTAAAAACAGTGGACGCACGAGAGGTGAATTGAAAGATGAGTTTTACGTAAGGTGGCCATATTTTTCTAAATTGAAAACAGGACACTGGGTAAGTGGAGACGCCAGTTGGTTCAGGCCAGCCTCACGTGGGACTGCCTGAGCCACCTGGCAACAAGACTCATCCAAGCCCCACGGGGGTGGCCCCAGTGCTTAATTTGTGCTCAGCCCCAGCACCTCTAGGCTTGGCAGTTCATTGTTCTGGCACCTCTAGCCTCTCAGCCAGCAGCTGCCACTCTCCGGCCACCTAGCTCTGAAGGCAGCACCACTACCAGCAGTAGCGTTGAAGTAAGTGTGGCAATATCATGCCACCTTTTCTCTGAGCTGCTCCTGGTGGCAGCTCTCCCTTCAGAGCTGGATGCCCGGCCAGAAGCTGCCACTCACTGGCCACCCACACAGTGCTAAATTTATCCTGGGCTCAGCCCTGGCACCTCTTTAATTACAAACTAAGCACTGAATGGCCCGACCCACCTGGCATTGCCATTGGCCCAAGTTGACATCACAAATGTCATGACCTTTTTGCCAAAAGTGGGCATTTGTCCCATTTGCTTTTGCCTAAATATTTATCTGCACCCCCTAGAAGACAAACAGGGCAAATGCCGAGTTTTGCCAAAAAAGTCCAGAACAGAGCTTATGTAAGCAGAGTCTGAATAAACTCTCCTCTGACAGCTAGTTGGGGAGAGGGAGATACTTCGGGAGCAAACTGTATTTATAATAACATACCTACTCTGCCAAGATATCCAGCAGGTAGAGTTGTTTTGCTCAAAGTGATCAACTTTTGCTGGTGTTGGGTTACAAATCACTTTAGTGCTGAATACAGGGGTAGTGGAATATTATTATCAATGTTGTCACTATTGTATGAATAAAGGGGAGCAGAACTGTGCTTAACCTGTCCCAAATGAGGGGTGACCGTGAGCTGAAAGAACCTCGTTTTGCCAGGGACTCGAATGCCACACCCCTGTGAAAGTAAGACAGATGGGCACAAGTAGCCCAGCTAGAAGGTGTGAAATTTCCCTAAAGGTCCCTGGTCTGGTTTAACCTGTTCCTCCCCACTGATCAAAGATAGAGCTAATTAGGCTTCATTCAGAGCCTTCTGTTATTTCAAGTACTCAGGAAGAGCTGAAATCACTTGTGGTGGGGCAGTTTTTATGCCCAGACTGCTGAGAGATAAAAATCACTAAGAGACTCACCTATAAAGGTCACAGCAGAGAGGCAGCTGTGGTACCAGCAGAAGGTAACTGATGGGCGGCCAGCGAAAGTGGCAAGCAGTCAGACAGTGGGCATGGCTGGTGGGGTGGCCAGCAGAGAGGAACAGCATAGACAAGGAGGCCAGCCAGAGCAAGCCAGGTGCCTTATTCCCTGGGTGGGAGATGAACTCACACAGATACACCTCTGACCCCTAGATCCTCACTGACCAAGGACAACCACCGTGAGTGGGGTACGGTGAGGGAGCAGAGGGGGACATAGTAAAAGGAACTTTTGGTTGTAGAGCTCAAGAGCATGAGGCAGAAGGCACTGCCCCACATACTCTGGGTGGGTGTCCTCCTGCTCACAGTTTTATGTGTATGAATTCTGCTTGTGGCATTTTCCCTAATTAATGTCAGGTGACTTCTCTCCTTTCATTAAAAGTTTCTTTTCTACACTCAGACTCTGTGCTTGTGAGTGGGGAAGTATTGCCTCTCAGAGGTGCCCAGAGTAATTTTCCCAGGTTACCGGGTGGGGGCTTGAGCCAGTTCTGTGTTGTAATGTTGAAAAGGAACCCCTAGATATTGAATCTGACCCTGGTTGCTGCTGGCTCCACCTGGCAGAAGGGTTACACTTAAAAAGGGAACTGTTCCAGCCAAAATTGGATATATGGTCACCCTAGTATCTCTCACTGCTAATATTCTGCATTGTGCATTTTATGGACAAACCCCATGATTTTGCGCAGTAAGATTTGCTTCTCCCATCATTGTTATAAAGTCCAGTTCATGTTTTTAATTGCAGTATCCTGAGTTAGTATATTCAGTGTGTATCTGCTAATCCCTATATCTGTATTGATTACAATAAGAGTGTCATAAAGCAGCAGTAAACTAGTAAACAGAGCTCTCCACCTGCATAATAAATGTGGTTCCATTCCTAGTGTTGGTAGCAATGTTTCAAATAAGAAGGCATTCTTATGAGCTGACATTTTAACTCTTATTGGGAGAATCACAGCTAATTTTTTCAGGCAGCAAATATGTAAAGAGGAAATCACTAATAGAACTACTCTCACTTTAACTGGGAAGCTCAAAAATGGTTGGCATTTGCAAACTGACCCCAAACTGCAAGGCAAAGCACATGCAGAATCTGTTAGGTAATGAAATTACATTCAATAGCAAATGGTTTCTAAGGAAACCTAGCTGAGTAGGACTCAAAAGAGCCAGCTGTGCTTGCTCCTGCTGCAGGGAGTACTATGTTGTCACATGGAATTCTGTTTTCATGCACTGTGTCTAAAAGGATTACTTAGACATGAATAAATCCCAGTCAGTTTTGTGATATTTTGGTATTAAGAACTAGTACAGTAATTGTTACTGTACATGCATAAATATACAGTTTCTACAGGACAGTGGGATTTTTAATATGTAAATGTATGTGTAATTTTCTTTTTGCAATTAAAATGTAATCAAAAAAAAGTGATGACATGCTAAGTAACTCCAACTTAGCATACAATGCTAAAGGCAAGGGAACTAAGCAAGATCATGCACAAGTGGGTGTCACCATAAGTCAATGCCAAAAAAAGGAAAAAATTAAATTCTGTAATGGATACATATTATTTGATATGCTAGTTATTGCATGAGGATTGCCTGCATGCATATAGTAATGGAATGTGTTGTAGTGTTAAGATTTACTCTACATTTGGTAAGTTAAAGTTTCTATCTGCATCTGTATTGTTTAAAGTAACTGATATTTTCCCAGCAAAGTATAACAAACATGGTGATTTTCCTTAAAAAAATAAATAAATCCATTAATATGGACTAAAGAAGGTTTCAGCGAAGAACTTTCCTCACTTTTTCACTTGAAACAGCTGGGCAAAATATGGAGATTTTTATTTGTTTTTTTAGTTTATTTTCTTCTCCCTCTTCTCCATCTACCACTTTTCCCTCTACCAACTACCCACTCCATCCCCTGTACCCAATTCTCTCTTTCTTTTTTGCTCTTCAGGGTTTGTTTGTTAATAAGCCTATCTTGAGGTGAGTATTCCAATATAGGATATCCCTTGTTCTCTTTTAGAGATACATTAAGCCATTAGGTTTAGCTCAAAGGAACAATGCCATACTTCTGCCACCTAATGAGGGGCTGCAAGAAGGAATTCTGCCTCTTCCCTGCTCCATGGGCCAGCGATGAGAGCTATCTCATGGTCTGACCTGTTACATGCTAAGGCATAACTAATATCGTCAAATTGGCATTCAGACATTGCTAAGTGAAGTCCTGGATTCAACAGTAATGGAAATAGGTACTCTGCAAAAAGTGACTCCTCCCCCCCAAGCCACTTCAAGAGAATCGTAGGCCTGGCTCTACAAATTTTCCAGTTGAACATCAAAGACATGTTCTGATTTAAAAGTGACGTTCCAGCCTGCATTATATTTCAGTCATGTTGTCTTGCAATCGCCCTGCAAAAATCCCATATCAAAGATGATGGCCAAGAATCATGCTGCCATATTGCTGGCTACAGTCTCACACTATCATTCAAAACATGGTCTTGCTACATACATCAAGCAAGGCATGAAGGATTATGACATGATATATGCTAGGAATAACTCTAGAACCTTCACTATCTCAGTAAGAATCAGTAGGGTAACAGTGATTAACATGTATAAACCACCAAATACACACTGTCCTCCCCCCATTACTCACAGCCTATTACCCAGCTGTATGTCAGAGATTTCAATAGCCACCACATAATTTGGGGCAAGAATTGTAATAATACTGTGGGCAAGGCACTAGCAGAATGATCAACAAATGAAGATACACCTCCTTTAGATGAAAAAGACAGAGGCACTTTTCATGCAGTCTGCTGGAACAGAGACTGCAGCCCAGATCTTCAAAGACTCATTCTGAATCACTCAGAACAGGTCCAGAACTATTCTTGACAACTTTCTACACAGTCAGAATCTATCAGTGATAATCCACATTGTGACTGAAGGTCCAGTAATCATGTCATTGCCCAAACCATGATGGAACTTTTGAAAGGCAAGTTGGCCAGGATTCACTGTGATAGCTGAGACCACAATCAATATGATTCCACTGAAACTTGAAAATTAAAATGGTTTCATCTGGCTCATCCAAAGAGTTGCAAGAAAAAACATCTCTTGTGGCTTTCAAAAAGGATACACCTCAGGCTGAAAACCAGAAACAAAAATCCTGTTAAAGAAGACCAAATATCTCATGACCTGAACACAGCAATATCCCTACCAGAGTCATAGAATTTAGCTTGTTGTCAAAAAAGATGAAGACAATTGAAGCTCTGGACTTTGCTCACTCCAGCCGCAAAGCCCGGCTTTTGTTGCATCAGCCTGGGGCTGCAAACCCAGTGAATCATTGAAACTGTAACTGTACATGGCCTTTGTGGCTCCCTACAGGAGACCCTGTTGTTCTACTGCATGTCACCCCAGGAAGCAGCAAAGGTGGATCCTCCTGGTCTGCCTAGAAAGGTATAATTGAAGCAGACAATCAGAGCTCAGGAGGCTCAGATAAAAGTTCCTGGCTGGGACCAGAGGAGTGAAGAAGGGTGCTCCTCTCTTGCCAAAGGAGCTCAGCCGGTAGCTAGAGTTTATGGTGCACTGAACTTACACTGAAATTGCAGAGGGAGAAGGACCTGAGGGCAGGCCCAGTAGGAAGAGTCCAAGCAGTGAGAAATTGAAGTCATCAGTACGGGGCTGTTGTGCATAGGGTCCCTGGGTTGGAACCCAGAGTAGTCAGCAGGGCAAGGTTCCCATGCCAGCTACAGGTGGCATAAACCCCAAGAAGGGGATGAAGCTTATTTGGGAGCCTGAACAAAGAGCTTAATGTATAGGGCCCAGAGCCAGGAATGAAAACTCTAGCAAGGGCAAGTAGGCTATTTATTGGATTCTTTAAACCCTGGGGAGGGGGTCAGGTGGTAACATACAGGAGGCACCAGTGGTGAGAAAGGACAATGATATCGCACAGAGGTCTCAGCTGATGCAATCAGAAAAATACTTACGAAATCAAAAGCACCAGGGGACAAGACTACTGAGCACAAAATATACAGAGAGATCCAACCAATCAACTTGCTACTGGCCTTTTTCTCCCCCATCACTGCCCTTCACTGTCGCGGAGTGCTGATTCACAAAAGGCCTGCTCATTCACAAAAGCTGGGAAAGCTGCAGACCTGGCATGGAGATATCGTTACTGCCATCTCCAAACCTGGAAAGCCAACCAGTAATTCCTAATCATACCAGACTATATCACTCCTCTGCATGCCATAGAAGTTCATGGACAGAATATTTATGGCAAGGATTATGACATTTGTAGAAGTAATGTTACCGAATAAACAAAAGGATTTCTGACCAAGCTGTAGCCACGCTGAACCAAATATTAGCCCTGATGTCACACACAGAGGTGGGATTCCAGTGAAAACCTTCAGACTGAGGCAGCAGTAAAGTCTGAGAAAGTTGCTCATAACACCATCTGGAGGAATAGCCTCATCCTGAAAGCCAGAAAAATTATCCCATGCAATGCAGTGAAAAAATTCTTCTGAGAAGTCCTGATGAAATGTAGGTTTTCTGTTTTCCTTGGTGACGAGGTTAGCAGGCCATGTACTCTCAAACATGACCTACCGTGGGGATAAGTCCTGTTCAATATCTATACCAGTGATCTTCCCCAAAGATCATCACAGAAATTTGATTATACCGATCACATTACTTTGAACACACAGGTTTGGGGAGGGGGTAATGCTTACTCTCCCCCCATGTTTTGACCCACAAGTAGAGTACCAGAGAGAAGACTTTCCTCACACCCTGTCCTCTCCTCAACAGCTAGTGCACAGCAGTACCTGTTAGATGAACAGCCCCTGATCTTCCCCATTTCCTCAGCTGGAGATTCAAATAAGTAGCCCTTGCTGACAGGCGAGAGCTTTGAGACAATGGGATACAGTAAAAAAATATTGGCATGACTATAAAGATTTTCTCTGAAGCATTTTACAATAAGGAGTTCAGGTTAAGTATTTATTATATACCAAGAAAAACTAGAATTCCACTTCCTAAAAATAGCTTAGTTAGTGATTTACAATGCTCATTGTCTTCCCTCCAATGACACTTATAAGAATTGAATTTTTTCTTTTTTCCTTCAGTGAACACAGGAAATACTACCAAGCAAAATGTTCTCCGACTAGCTAATTTCAATTTTATATTTATGCAAAAACAGTAGACTAGAGATCTGTGGCAGATGATGTTTGTCAAGGATGAGACTCAATGCTATGAAGCAGCAACTCAGTGTGGGTGATATTCATGTTCCCCGTAGAAAGTCAGAGTGAATGAGCTGTGGGGGGTGGAGGGGAACTTACATCAGAGCAGAGAAGATAAGAATTCTCAGTATGGCCCAGAAGCAGAACATGGTGCAGCCCAAGTGCGGCTGGTTTGCAACTGTCACTACATCCGATAGATTGCAGGAGCAGCCCATGGTGCTCGCTAAGTTTATGGATCATGTCTACACCACTACTCTAACCCATTCAGAGATCCACTCCAGTATCTTCTTATGGTGTGGGACAGCACAGTGGACAAGGGCCTGTAGACTTCCCCTGAACAACTTTCCTGGGGTTTCTATCCCCAGTAATGAGACCATGTCTGTTCTATTGTATTTTGGCATTTCCCCAGCCATGTGTTCTCCCTAAATGTAGATACTAAAAACATATTCATGTTATATGCAATTCCTGAATTATTACAATATTTTAAGATTTAAAGTAGGACACATTAGCTTGTTGTCCTACTATCACATCTTGATTTTTTTAAATTGCCAAGATAGGGTTATTTTTTGTTGATTATAGAAGGAAAGTGGCAATCATCTTGGATGACATTTAAAAAAGTAATGAAAACGATACAATAGATGCTATTAGGTTGGATATGGAAAACATGAGAAATTTTAACAGAACATTTGAATTATTCTAAATTGATTCTCTGCCTTTAACAAAACATGTTTAAAAGGATAATCCATTATCATGTGTAATACTTGGGGATTTTTCTCCCTTTTGTGACAGAAGAATGGAGATTTAAAATCTGGGGAAATATTTTTCCTTTGGATATAATGACCACTGAATGCTAATAAGAGTTTTGTATTTTCATGGAGAGGAGAATAGAGCATTTGTCATCATTATTACCACAGTTCTGATATGATATTACATGAATAATCTGCATAATTTGCAAATGGATTACAGATACTTGTGCAAAGGTTTGTGAAAATGGTGCTCTTTACTTCTAAAATCTAAGCAAAATGATTATTTATTATGGAGGAAGAGTCTGTTACTATCATATGTTTCTCCATCTATACAGTATACATTCTCAAAAGTGTTTTAGAAGTTCCTGTCATGTTTCAATAGCTCAATAAACAGAATTCTATTTATGTCTTCTACCAAGAGATGTAATTTTGCTGATATTAGTCAGCAAGAAGATTGTTCTGTTGACATAATGGATTGCAAGATTGGGTCCTCCTAGCATGAACCCAGACACCTGTCAACAGGACTCCACACAAGCACTGGAGTTCATAATGACAGATTCAGCTGTAGTATCAAGACCATAATTTGAGTCACAGGAAATAGATTGAAACATAGGAAAGAGTGGGATCAACTAGGATCTTACGAAGTTGTGGCAGGATAAATTCTGATATTTATTTAACTTTAGTTACTTAATTTAACAGTGTTTAAATACTATCAGAAACAATAACTGAATTTACCCTACAGTATCTTTGGAAGTCCTTTGGCTTTCTTATGTTTAACACCACTTTCTTAGATCCCAAATGACGATCCTGATTCTGCAAACATTTAGGTACATGCTTAAGTGTATGCAAGATTGGGATCTAAATCAGTCTCACAATGAAGAAGGAAACAGCCATCCTGACAAAACATCAAAGAATTTAAATGTTCTTCTGGTGCCTCTTTCTTGGCTTTTCTAATGTTAGTATACTGTGGGGAAATTGGGAAGAATGTATTTGTGTAAGCTTTTGGTCAGCATGGAAAGTGACTGATGCATTGGGACATGTATAATGGGAGTATTAGTATCCCATGGGCTATGATGGGCTAAAATTCTGCAATAATATACTGAATGCCTTCAGAAATTATGGGGAATCAACAAGGTCTGAGACAGAGATTCTTCTCATCAACCCAGATCATAGATGTAATCTTGAACAGTGACAGGATACTGAGGTCCAACAGTAGACATAGGAAATCACTGCCCTAACAAAGTTAGAAACCCCAGCACAAGAGAGACAACAAATGCGCGCTATGCAGCCAAAACAAATAGAGAAAGAGAAAAATAAAGAAGCAAGTTGCTATCTGATTATGAAATCTTCCACTTCCTCCTGTAATTTTAGGTGCAAGCTAAACTAATATATGCCCTGGTTAAACTAATGTAAACATCCACTCACAAATGTATATCATTTTACCTAAAGATCATGATGTTAGGCCTGCTCATTCTGTTTGGCAACTTCAGAAAAGTCTATTCTCTCTGAGGTCTTCACAGGGAGGTACCACGGCCACCATTGCCAATGTCGATAACTGAAGATGGGCAATGAAAGTCATAACTCCACTCAAACTGCAGCAGGAAGCAGCACAGAGCAGCACCATGTTGCTAGCAGTGGCTCATAGGGATCCAGGGAAGATACAAGCCCTTACAAATGGCTACTAAAGAGAATCTTTTCCTCCACATCTAGTCACATGAAGTTATAGAAGTTAAGCAGAGTTCAAAATACCCAGATAAGGAAATCGCATACTTTGTTACCTTTTTCCCTTCAAATGATCTTAGAAGATTAGGGAATGTCATTACTTCTCAACAGGCAGGACTAGTTAGTAGGAACTGAAACCTTCACCAGTGGCAAAAGTCAACCTCTGAACCCAATACAAGGCTATACAAATATTCAGCAACTACACCAGAGGAATTTATAAACTGTGGGATGAGTGGATGAACTGGATCAGAAAGACAAGTTTAATTACCATGGAATAACATGACAAATTGTTCGGGAAGGGGTGACAAAACAACTTACATAGTTATTTTATAAAGATAACAGATTGAGCTGCATGCCATTCTAGGGGGTGCCCTTGCAACAACCCCACCCATTGCTTCCCTCCTCCCCCAACCCTTCTGGGCTACCGTTGCAGGGTCCCCCCATTTATGTGATGAAGTAATAAAGAACACAGGGATAAGAAACACTGACTTTTTAGTGAGATAAAATGAGGGGGAGGCAGCCTCCAGCTGCTATGATGGTCCAGGCAGGATATTAAACGGTGGGGGGGAGAGGAGCCCAGCATCCCGCTGCTATGATAGTCCAGGCAGTACAGAATCTTTTCTTTAGACATGATGGCTTGATGAGCTCAGTGCCCAGTTGCTGATTGATGAGGACATTACAAGCCGTTCTGTACATCTACGGAATGACGTGTCTTATCTATTTTACCAGGTGTCCCTGGCCGACTTCACCTTGAGGCAGCAGGGAGTTCCAGGATGATGAGGACTCTATCGAGTCATTTTGTTATGGTACATCGTCCACTGGGTTGAGGGGAGGGAGTAGGATTCTGCATATTCATCGCTGCTCATCACCGGTCCTAACAGCAGCAGCAGTGACATAGGGTGACTATAAAAAAGTCAAGATAAATATTTTTCCCTTTCTTTCACGGGGGGAGGGATGGGGTAAATTTGACGACATGATACCTCCCAACACCGGGGCCAACGTGTTTACTCTCACAGGGATTAGGAGCTGCAGCAGATAAGCAAATACTGGTTGGAGACTGCGGGACTGTGGGATAGTGGAGTCTCAGAGTCCCCTCCCCTTCTCATGAGCATCCATATTGATCTTCTAGCTTTCCGTTACGCTTGTCAACAGCATCTGTGCTGTGGCTCTGTATCTAGCTGGAGAATTTTTTCAAATCTTGGCATTTCGTCTTCTGTAACGGAGTTCTGATAGAACATTTGTCTCCATAAAGCGATCAGAGCCAGTATCTCCCGTATCAGTCATGCTGGAGCTCTTTTTGGATTTGGAACTGCATCACCATCTGTGCTGATCAGAGCTCTCACGCTGGGCAAAAGGAATGCAATTCTCAATGTTCGCAGGGCTTTTCCTGTCTACCTGGTCAGTGATCGAGTTCAGATTGTTCCAGAGCGATACAGTGGTTGCACTGTGGGATACGGACCGGCGAGGCCAATACCATCAATTTGCGGCCACATCAACCCTAATTTGATATGTAATATCGATTTTTCAGGACTACCCCTTTCGTCGAGGAGGAGTACAGAAACCGGTTTAAAGAGCCCTTTATATCGATATAAAGGCTCGTTGTTGGACGGGTGCAAGCGCTAAATCGGTTTACGCTGCTAAAATCGGTGTAGACCAGGCCTGAGAGAGAAATAACTGGTACAAATTAACTGGATATTTTAAGAAATGTACTTGACATCAGTAAACATAGAAAGCTTTATTAAGATTTACAATGGAATGTTTTCCCCAAAATTTAAAAAGTCATTTCAATCCCTCTCCAGACTGCCAGTTAGCAAACTACCCGTCAGAACACCTGTGTTCAGAGCAATAACTCAATTGGTTCAGCACATCTTTGTAAAAGTACTAACAAAAATGGACTAAAAGCAGTATTTATCCTGGAAAAGGTTTTTGGTTTTATTTAAGTCTCATTTCTTCTTGATTGAAAAAAAATATTATATATAATCTTAGCAGAGCATCACTATGTACTGGAACCTTATAATCAGTTTATGCTCCCATATGCAATGGTTCCTGAGCAACTGAATTGTTGTGGCAACAATTGTGTTTATGCAGAAGAAATAGACAGCATAGAATTGATGATGAAATGATTGTAACTTCTACCTTTGCATCACTGTCCTGGTTCTATTTTATGTATTTCTAGTTGAGTGGGCACGTTATTGACTATGTATACCTGTGGACTGAATATGGGTTATAAAAGGAACCAGTTTTCATATGCAAGTGTGGTAAAATCATACAGTAAATACTTAGGGCAAAATTCTGTCTTCACATACATGTGAAGGGAATAGGAGTGAGTTCCACCTGCCTGTCCAAGGGCGAATCTGGCCCTTACTGTCCATGCTCTAGTATATGGAAGTCAGACAACTTTGTCTGTTTTTCCAAGAACAACTATCTATGTTGAGGGGATGAAACCAGAAGCTGGAGCAAATGAGAAACAGGGGTATGGAAGGACTGAGAATGAAACATGGGCCCAAGGGAAAGCAGCTATCAACTGAAGCATCAAAGGGAGCTCTAAAGAACTGACATACATGGCAAGTATGGTTGAAGAAGGAGGTTCTGTGAGGACCCAGAGATACCCCTTTGAAGAGCTAGGTTACAACTACTTTACAATGCAGTCTGAATAAAGGGGAAGTGACTCAATGCAGTACCCCAGTACCAGAGAATGAAGACTGGAAGGAAGGAAGAACCTCAAAGGGTGAAAGTTCTTCTGCTCGCTCTGGGGAGGGAGGAAGGTATTTCGCCCCTTTTAGTGGAGCATCTTACTGTCACCTTACTGCCCACTGAAGTCAATGGGGCTCCTTGTGGAAGCAATACTCCTTCTGTATGTAAGGAAGTGCAGAATCAAGGTATAATGGTGCAATTTTATCAAAAGAGCAATAACATTTCCTTACTCAATAGGAAGTCATCTTTTGAGAGAGCAATCCAACAAAAGGAAAAATTTCTATTTGAACACTAATTCAGTATCATTTTTGTAAGCTCACAGGGCCAATTGTATTGCTTAAGTGGCTCACTATTCCTCCTAATTCTTGTAATTATTTCCCCTATTCAATTTTCAAATATGTATCCATTCAGGTGAGATCACTTTGAAATAGAACTTGGTTACAGACAGCATGATATAACACATGAAAAGTCACATAAAAAGATAAAATAAAATACCTAGCTCCTATTTAGCACTTATCAGGAGATCTCAAAGCATTGTACAAAGGAGATCAATATCATTATCCCCTCTTTATAGATGGTGAAACTGAGGCACAGACAGTGGCTGTGACTTGCCCAAGCTCACCCAGCCAACCACCGGCAGGACTTAACCCAGTCTCCAGAGTCCTAGTCCAGTGCTCAAGGGGCTGTTAATGCTATACTCATAGTAATAGATTTTCCTGTGTAGTTATCACTGTTTTGCCCTTTAAGTTTCAAGCAGAGATCCCATTGTCTAGTTTACCAATTCTCTTGCAAAAAAATCAATCACTTCTAATCTATGAGACCAAGTACATAACCATCCAAGAGTTATTAAAACTGACGTTGAAATACCTATGTTGGTAGGCACAAAAGCAACCCCAAATTTTTTGTGAGTTAAGATAGTTATGGAAGGTCTTACTGAAGGATATCAGAATTCAGAACAATACACACATTGCTAAAATATAACCCCCCCCACTGCTGAAATTACTTTCTTGCAAATGGGTTTACTTCAGGGCAAGTCCATTTTATACAGTACAATAAAAGCCCATTGTTCATCATATCGATACCAGCCAAATAGAGTGCCACTTAAAACTTACTGTACACAGCAAAATGAAAACCAGTACACTGTGTTGGGATTCTGTGGTTCCCACTGAGTCTGATGCTGGGTAGAATCAAGGGACTTCGATTCGATGCAATTCGATTCAATTCAACAACGCTTTATTTAATATGTACAAAAGGAGACCCCCTGGTACCAAAATCAGGCAGAGTCCCTCCAGCAAGGAGCTCCTCCCCTTGCTATTTTAGAGCACATGGCACTTACATAATAAGTTACATAACAACTTACATAACATGAACCTCTAACCAATAAGAGTTAACCTTTCCATATATGGATTTCTTTATCACATGCTCATAGTTCTCCATTCCACATGCTGAGCTCAAGCCCCCTCCCCCTGGCCTTCTCTAGAATGTTCCTAAGGTGGTGAGCCATAGCATGCTTCCCTATGCATAAGCACCCTGCAAACCACATTTTATCCAAAATGAACATAAGCATACCCTTCAGTTGAATGCAGGATTTTGAAGTATGCAACTATACATATGCTGTCCCTTATTTTTATCCACCAGTGAGGATTTAATTCCAGCCAGGAGTTGACATTGTGATGACTCCAAGAGCTCAGGGGAAGATCAGGATGTCTTGAGTCTTTCCGAAAAAACAGACGCCCAGACTGGCAGTCTGACTTTATTAAATAGGCAAGTGCTATATGTAGTCCACAGAGGGCCTCTGGGTTCAGGCAAGTATAACATGTCTGCCAATTCTTTAGAGTTTTCTTGAAGCTTCAGCTGGTAGTTGCTTTCCTGTGGTACTACCTTCTGTCCTCAGTCCTCTAGCTATTTTCTGCATTAGCTTCTGATCTCAACCTCTCACTCCAACCTATTGCCCTTGGGGGAATTCAGTGCAAGCAATTGATGATAAAAGCCTTTTGGGGCAATCTGAGGTATGCAGCTATGCAGATTAGCCTCATTAAAAATGTACAGAAAACTCTAACAAAAAATTCACAATCAACAGTTTTATTATGAATATAATGCCAGAGATATACATGGTACTTTAGAGGCAAGTAAAACAGACAGGTCCCTTCCTTGAGGGTATAGCTACACTGGAGAGTTGCAGCGCTGATGGTTGGTTTACAGCGCTGCAACTTACTCACTGTCCACACTTGCAAGGCACATACAGTGCTGCATCTCCCTGGCTGCAGCGCTGGCTGTACTCCTGCTCTGCCTGGGGTATAATGATTGCAGCGCTGGTGATGCAGCGCTGCTCCGCCAGTGTGGCCACCAAAAGCGCTGTAATTGGCCTCCAGAGTATTCGGAGGTATCCCAGAATGCCTGTTCAACCACTCCCAACAGCGCTGCAAATGCTGCAAATGTGGCCACACTGCAGCGCTGGTAGCTGTCAGTGTGGTCACACTGCAGCGCTTTCCCTACACAGCTGTACGAAGACAGCTGTAACTCCCAGCGCTGTACAGCTGTTAAGTGTAGCCATACCCTGAGGAGTTTACAATTTGAATGAAAGCAGAACGGAGCAAGGGATGCCTCTGAACAAAAGGTGAAAGGGAGAAATACAGGGGATTTATAGTTACAACAGTGAAAGAAAATGAGATAAACTTTTAGTTACATATAATTCTTGTTAGTTCTCCATTGTTTTTATTATAATCAATTGAATGTATTAAAAGTTGTGCTGGAGGTTAGAAATTTAACATTTTCTAAAATTTCCTAATCCCATTTATCTGCTACTTCTCCCTTTTACCAGTTATTGAGAGAGTCAAATCCCCAGTGGCTTCTTGTGTTTATGATTATGGGAATTATGCTCATCTACTTAACAGAAACAATGCAGTGTGGTTTATATGACCAGCCACAAGTAACAGTGAGAATTTCAAACACTGAGTACTGAATATTTGTAACAAACAGTATGTTATCTGTCTACAAAGTCAAAAAAAATAATTCTGAAAAAAAAACCTGTATAATTTCAAACGTAAATTCACAGAAATGATAATCTGTAACTGGAGATTGAGAAATGAAGAAGAGGCAAATTAAATTATTCACTTGCTTTTGTGATGAGAAAAGCAAGATAATATAATAAATATTATTAACAGGACAAGTTACTGCACACATAAGGGCAATTTTTATTTTCCCAGGAACCAAGCAGCGATTCAATTTTACTTAATCTAGGTAATGCCTTCCATGAAAGTCCATGATTCATTTCATAGTTCTTCCAGCACTATGTATTTTACCACTGCCCTTGTTAAACATACACCACTTGTGACAAAGATGCAGCAGTGTTCAAGGCCTGAGGGAAAGGGTAAACTTTTCCCACCCTCCTTTGCTTGCCTTGCCAATTAATTTTGTTTCCTTCTAGCCTCTGGCTGCTATCATATCCTGTTACTTCCAGGGATAATTTATATAGATTTATTCCAAGCATCCATAAGTACTCTTTATTATTCTTATCCCGAATAGATAGCCAGCAGCTATTATGCATAATATTGAAATACATACATTTCAGAGTAACACACTAAACAGGTCTATATGTAAAAATAAAATCATCTTCAAACTGCATAAACATTAAACAAATCCACACATGCAGTCATCTATTAAATGGAATTTTAATTTCTGACTTCAGTGTCAGGAGAAAATAGAACTATGGGGCGGGTGTATAAATACGCTCAACAGATATAGAGTGAGTTTTGCTAACAAAACAAGGTTTAGTTATAGCCCGGCATAGAGTCTCGTTCTACTCAATTTGAAGACCAGGGTAAAAATCCCATTGACCTTAATGTGTACTTAGTCTTGGAGATTCCTTACCTGACCACTTATTCAAGCTTTAATGCTGTTTTGCACCACTAGAGCAGCACAAAGCAGTTTTATTGGGGTTCACTAACTCCAGTAGCATGATATAGCTGCCATCTGGGCTGACACATTGAGGACTGACCTGAGAATCTCCAGAGTTAAAAATGTTAGTTTCTACAGCTTGAACTCAAAAGCCAAGTTCTGAAGCTCAGGGCGGTAACAGACACATCCTCTGTGGACTGGGCACAGAAAAAGAATTCATAATCCACACTAACCAGTATGGTATGGAGGGAATATAGACCAGAACGTCAACCCTTTTACTGAGTGCAGCACACTCTCTTCTCCCTGATCTGGCCAGTCAGCTGGGTATTGCCCAAGCAGCACTGTTTAGAATTCTGGGTTTACACAAAACAACTTTTGACACCCTTCCCTCTCTTGGTAGCTTACCTCATTCCAGTATGGTAACACAACTATGTACAGGGCCCATCTTACGATTTCATGATGGTTCAAAGAAATGGTTCTTTCAGGCATCCTCGAAAGAACAGACTCATTTTATATAAAACTTGTGCTGCAGAAAGGGAGCCTAGGTCCTTGGTGTTTGTGCTTACTTGCCAACGTTTAGATAAGGTTGGCAAGGACGAATTTTCCATGTATGCTGGGGAGCTAGAGGTTAGTTGGTCCTTGGCTTCTGGAAGATTATTTGCATTCCAGGGAATTTTAGCATGTCAAAAACTTTTGCAAACATTTACTACTTAACTGTCAAAAAAAACCCTGTGCCATAGGTAAGAGTTGCTATCCCCAGAATCCTTTATTAAGATGATACATGAGAAGGAAAGATCATAGTTTGACTCTCAGATCCGAAGTTGATAATTGGAAAATACATCTTTTTACATGTAAACTGGTCACATTACATATGCAAATCCATGAGAGACAATAAACATGGGATGCTGTAAGGCTCCTTCCAAAGCCATTTTTCAGAGTCACACTTCAGTAGTTCAGCTCCCAACACAATAAGTATCTTTGTTTTGTTTGCTGTAAAAACTACAAATCTATTTTTCACTAAGATATACCAGAGGAGAAATTGTGGGATAGAAGATCGTTCTTTGTAGTAGAGGTCATTGTGGTTTGCTATATTGAGATGCATCTTGTATCGAAATTACACTAGCTTAACAGACTCTGCATTTTGAAATCTAATAATCATTTTACAAGGGAGTTGGATTTCACTACTGTAGACTTCATTTCTAAAAACAATGAAGCTAATTTGTTGGTACTATGGAGCAAGATTATGAAGATAGTATCAAAAGGCTAATTAATTAGAAGAACAAAAAATAGGAAAGATAAAAGTAGTAGACAACATTATCCTTATAGTAGGTGACGGACTTATAAGAGTCAATCTGAATTAATATTTCAATACTTCTTTTTTAATTTTGGTATTATATTTACCAAAAAAAAATTCTTTTCTTGAGCTCTACATTTCAGAAGACTACCAAAATATATTCTTCAACTTTCAAAATAAGATACATAGATCTTATACAAAGCAGAGGGTTAAGCAGTGAAATAAATAGAAGCTAGAAACAAAGAATCTAAATAGTTTGCTAACTTGATTATATGGCCGTTATATGTTGGGGTCATATTGCTATGGGAAGCCTAGAGGCTTCCATTCGGGATTCTGCCACTTCTAATTAATCCTTCACAATTTTATCCAGTCTCCCAGTTCAAGAACAATGAAGTTGTTTGCTATATTTAGTATGCTGCCTCCAGCATAACAGTAATACTGATTGAAGAATTTTAAGTCAACCACCCACACATGCAGACAGTGATTTGCCTTTAATGTACTGCAACTTTTATTACATGATGGAGCCAGCATGCTTGTTAATTTGATTCAATATACAATAGTTTTCCATTGATTGGAGTATTCAGTTGCTTGGCAGTTCCATTATTAACAGCTCACGGTTACATTTAATTGATGTTTCTGTGTGCCCTTCTGCACTGGGAGTATATACAAATTGGAGGGGGCTGATTCTTTCTCCCAGTTACACCAGTATAAATCTACAGTAACTCCAGTAGAGTTACTGTATATACACAAATGTACTTGAGATTTGACCTAGGCCCAAGTTGCTGGAGGCAAAAGCAACTCCTTAAAGCTCATCTTGAGTCAAGACCTCTGGCCAGTTTATACATTAGAAAGGGGTGTGATAGCATCTTGCTGTCACATTAACTGAATCTACATAGGACTGATTGATTCTGGGGACAGATGGTAAGGCCCAATATATATTGGGATCAGTGCACAGCCTGCACTTACTAAATAGATCACCTTAGGAAAGTGGGAGCGCTCATGTTAATTGCTTCACCCACAAACAGTCCTCTATGTATCCCTGTCCCTCTTACGTTCCTGTTACGTCACTCACCATTGGGCACCTCAGAGTGCCATTAGGTACATCTGGGGATTAGCTCCATTTGGTCTGATGCCCCCGCTTCCAGTGGTTGCTCACACTGCATTTCTCCTTGCTCTCCAGGACTCGCAGTGCTCCTTCTTTGTGACTCAGCCTTCTGGCCAGTCACTGTACAGTCCTCCCTTTCCTGGGTATCAAAGTCCCTCTGGATCAGCTGTCCATATGCCATTCCAGACAGTCTACCCATCCAAGGCCAGGTTCTGTGCCTCTTTCCCACAGGCTGGTAGAGAAAATCAAGCCAGGCCACTACCTCTGGGTTCCAGTCTGGGGACTCTATGTCTAGCATTTATGGTCGGCTTGTTCCCAGACCATGTTGCTATTTTCCTGGATTCCTCCTTACCTTCTTGCTCTGTTTTCTAACTCCCACTAGTCTTACTAGCCCAAACTGCCTCCTACCAGGGAGTAACTATAGAGTACTTCTTGCTAGACTCTATAACCCCAAACACTCCTTCATTCTCCCAGAAATTGACAGCAGATCAGTTCTTCTACAGCCCCTTTCTCTTCCAAGCTTGCTCAACCTTCCCCTGCCCAGCTGGGCTTCATCATCAATTAGACTTTGAGTTCCTGCCTCTGCCCCCAGGTGCAGCCTATCAGATTAATTGTTCTACCAACCTGCTCTGCCTTCTGTGGGATGAAGACCTCATCACACCTAGGGTAGCAAGTGTCTCCACACAGTTCCTTCAGGATGGAAAGAGAGGAACCAATAGCTTCAGTTTTTAAATCAAAGAAAAAAAATATTAATCTCTGTAGGGAAAGCAGGGATTCAGCAGCTGAATGGAGACCCATTTCCTCCCCCTGCCAACAGCTCACTTCAAGAGTCAGCTGAAATAAGATTAAGTGGGACCTTTCAGCTTTTTCCCAGATGCTCACTCAGCCAGCAGCATCTCACCCCACCTCACCTCATGGAAGCACAGCACAAGCTATTTTATCTCCAGCACCTAGAAGGACTATGGACCTGGAAAGTAGAGGAAGAAATGGGCAGCTGTTTAAGAACTATGCAGGCACCCTGATGATGGAAGTTACCTCCTTGTGATTCCAACAGACCTGTTTGGCCACAGGACACAGCCAGAATAGGCAGCAATTGGTCCCTAGACAGAATTATCTTTAATAACCTCTTCTACTGCTGTGCAGTGAGATAATTTTCATGTCGAGTACACCTTCCTGTCAGCTCAAGGGACATTTCATGAAAAGAATTTACCAATCAGTGACAAGTAATCCAGTATAAATTCCTGCAGCAGTGATGGAACCATTGTCCATTAATGAATGATTTCAAAGGTGAGGAGATTTACTTTAAACCTATCAGGCACCACAGACCTCAAACTCAGGCCTGCAAGTTGCTAAGCAAGAACCTTACCCTCTACACCACCAACTTGCAAGGTCAGACCGGGAAACTGCAGTTGATAACCACAAACAGGGTACAGCCATCGACTCAGTGGGATCAACTGACTGCTGATTGGACGCCACTTAGTATAATACTTTCTCTTCCTGCTCACCCCGTTTGTCTGAGCAACTAGTCTCTTGGGCCTGTGGGCATTCAGACCACATCTGGAACAAAACTCCTGCTCACACAAGACAGTCTACGACCTGCCTGAATCCCACCCTGCCAAGCCTATCCCTGTGTCCACCTGCTGCATACATTGACCAGCTCTACGCCTTGCCTGTTCATCCACTGCCTTTCCCTCCCCAGACTGACTGAACCTGTCTGCGCCCTGGACTATGCAACTGGGTTCACACTTTGGACAACGACCTCTCCTCAGTCTTTCGACGAGACTCAGCAGCTCCCTGTCCATGTGTATCAAGCATGTCCACCAGCCTCCTGGCCTCAGCGTAGGTCTCAACCCTACTTGTAACATATGATTTTTTTCTCCTCCATTTGATCACTGGTTTGATCACTGTACATCAGTTCTTGTAAGCTTTTATTTCCTGTTTTTTTGAAAGGTAGAGTTCCCCATGTTGTGGAGACAACAATGCGTTATGCTATAAACAACTTGAAAGGCCATGACCTGAAGCTTCTTACACAAATGAGAGATGAAAATCCAAATATAAAGTTTCCTATGCCTTAAAGTTCCCTATGTCATCTGGATATGAAGATATTCTGTGAATAGCAGGTAAAGCAGGACACAACAATATTTACTAATTCTCAACACGTTATCTTCCTTGCCCAAGGTTCTCTCCAAAGTCACTGACTGAGTTTTCTATCTATTGGCTTTAAGACCATTCTGGTAGTACCAGTTGTCCAGGGACTCTCTGCATAGGATGCAAAAGGTGTACTTCAGGTATTCAAAAGATTAACGAGTAGTGTGGTTTAACTTAGCTCAGCCATTCACTCAGGGCAGATCCCACCCTCTGGTTATTGTAACAAGAAGGAGAAAAGTGCAGAACCCAAACTCACATGGGCACTATTCACACAAAAGGAGAGGAGTTGAACCCAAAAAGCAACATAACTTACTCAGATCTTACTGAAGCCTTCAAGATGTATGACTTTCTTTGACACAGTTGCCAAAGCCAGTTTTGTCCCTCTTACTTTTTTGTGAGAATGCATATTGTGCCCCTCACTGCTTTTAAGCTTGAGTGAGTTGTTTGCACCTTAATCAAACAATTATTAAAGTCAGTAGGGAAAAAAAGCATCACATTAAGAAAATCAGATGCTGCATCCGAGGTGCAACTTTAAGTGACCTCATTACAGGAAGAAAAAAAAAACGTAGAATTTTTTTCTGACTTTTTGCTGGGGAACAAGATGTACTGCTGTTGCTGAAATATCATTGACACTTATTCTCAGGCAGGCTGTTGTACATGCCTACAATACCATCACATAACTGTGACTCTGTTTCTCTTTCCCAGACTGACAAGAAATGAAAAGAAAGTCATTTTTTCCATATGGCAGCTTTTTAATAATCGGTTAAGACAAATCGGGTATGTACACACTGACATAAAAGACCTGTGGCACAGCCACAGCTGGCCTGGAGTCAGCTAACTCATGTTTGTGGGGCTTAGGCTGTGGGGCTATAAACTTGCAGTGTAGACATGTAGGACTGGGCTGGAGGCCGGGCTCTGAGACCCTGTGAGTGCCTCAGTTCCCTACCTACAAAATGGGGATAATGAGTCTGTTTCTCCTACACTGCTTCTGTCAGGTCTACTTAGTTGGTAAGCTCTTTGAGGAAGGGACTGTCTCTTACTATGTGTTTGTACAGAACTAATAACAGGTCTTATTCTTAGCTGGGCCACTAAGTACTGCTATAATTCTACTAAATAAAACCTTAATCCATTTTAAAGCGTTGACATAGCTGGAGTGCACACCTACATAAGCACTGATTGCAGGTGCTTAAAATACATACAGTATAGGTATGCCCAAATGTGGATTCAGACGCTAGCTCTTAGACAAGTTTCAAAACTGGATCCTCAGTTGGCATTAGAGCAACTCATGGAACAGCTCAACAGTTGAACTCTGTGCCTTCTGTTTTCTCCCAAATTGTTCACCTTTTAGTTGTTACCAGAAAGAGTAGTCATGCAGTACCATGCTTCTCTGACAGGGAATAGACAGAATCATACCATGTCATGCACTGGCTTTTCTCACAAGGCCTTGAAAATAACAAGAGATATAAGGACTAGTACAACATGTATTTAATGATTGTATTTTGACTACCCATGCTCTTCAGAATGACTTCCTGACATCTATAGAGGGCAACAGCACATTTTGCAAACAGCCTCAGAACTGAACACACATGTTTTGGCAAAGTTTCCAGAGCAATGGTATAAAGCAAACCACTTGAATCCAGGTACAATAGACATAGTACATAATGCATGCAACTTTATAAAAAAAAAGGTCACTAGAGCAAGAACACACAGTCCACCCCCTTTCATTACCCACTGAACAAATCTCATGGTCAGAGACTTCATCAGCAAAAAACCCCAACAAAATAAACAAACAAAAAACCCCAAAACAAAACAAATCCACCAGCAACAAACAATAGGCAGCAGAACTATCAAAATCCTGTTCTCATAGTGTCTACTTTCCAATGCAAAGCATTGAAAGCAGGCAAAATACCTTCTCGAAAACTTTCTAAACAGGACCTATTCACAAGGTTATATATTAGTGAAGCATCAGGAGTAGCAGTTGGCTGTGTACAATAACAATGAAGCACAACGCTGTTGGTTTAGGGCTCTCCATGCTTTTAGTGAGTAACTGCAGGCTGATTAAAGTTCTTGTTACAAATCCAGAGCCCTTTGAGGCTTTGATGTGTGCAAGGTCAATTCAGAAATGGCATACTTGAGCCATATCCTGATTCATAAATGATTTATATTCCTTATGTGCTCCCTGAATTGGCGACCATTGCCTCTTGGCTGACAATCATCAGCTTTACGAATGCCCTTTTAAAACAAGGCGAATGTCCTTCACCTTAGATAATTATGGCCTATTGTTTTATGCTGGTTGGGAAAAAAAAAGAGAGAGCAAAACCCTCTTAAGATGTCAAGCCTTCAAAATAACACACATAGAATTAGGCTGTATGTTTGCCTTTGGGAATTAGGAACTATGTATCACTGTGTGCAGAGTGACAAAAGAAAAAACAACACAAATAAACAAAAAGAATAAATAGTTTAATCTTGTAAAGCACTCCAAAGAAATAAGTATCTTGAAATAAAATTCAACCAGCCAGTGAGCTGAGCCTCCCTACTGCTCACAAAAAGAAATTGATCGGGATTTTTGCTATGGATTTTTGCTGTAATATTCAGAGGTTACCCGTCTCGAGTTATTTCAATTAAAGATAGAGCAAGATGGCTTTTAAAAATGCAAACTGCAGAATTTCTGCACATTTTAGACAAAATACTTCTGCTCAGAAAGGCCAAACCCACGTGCAACTTGTGCTGCAGATGCACAATGAATACAGACAGTACAGAAAGGTCACTTTGATGTTTGTAAGTCTCACAGATACTCAGATAATATTTATGGATAGCTACTCTCTACTCCATTGGCCTTCAAGCAAATAGTCTCATAGGGATTAGCAAACTGTTCAAGCTATCCACTCAGTTTTACTGGCAGATAGTATCCAAGCTACTCCAATTATCATTAAAATCACAGCAGTTTCATGAGGCTGTGTGGCTATGCGACTGTTGTTTAAAAAAAAAAAAAAAAAAAAAGCAGTACAGCAAATGTCAGCCTTAAATAAGAATTTCCAGGCCAGACCAGACGAGAGGGTCATTTTGTCTGGCATTCCACCTATGACGGTGGCCAGTGCCTGATGCTTCAGAGGAAGATACAAAAATAAATAAATAGATAAAAATAAAAAGCTGTATTGCAGTAGACAGTTATGAAGTAATCTGTCCACTGGGGAATTTTGTTCCTAACCCTTTCATCCAGTGCTTTGCTTATGACTGGAAGCTTGAGCGCTTACACACTTTATATATTATCCTATTCAATGTAACTTATTCATATAAGTCTTTTTTGGATTCTTGCTAAGCTTCAGGCCTCAATGTCCACAAGAAGCTCCAATAAGCTGATTGCTCTGTAATATAAACAAAAAAGGCAGGAATGTTCCAGAATGTAGCTTATCATACAAATAGATTCCTCCCAATAAGCCTTGAACTCTTCTCCTTCCCAGTTGAAAAGGGAGTCCTTTGATCAGGTTTGCAGGATGATGTCAGCACAAGACAGGTATCCATGCTAATGTAGCATAAAAATTGTGCCTTTTATGGAAGGCTTGATTCAAAAGAATTTTAATTTAGCTACATATTTAAAATAATCACAGTCTAAAAGGACAAATGACAGAATATTTTTCAACATATATTTTAAGTAACTCTAAATGTTAAATTATATCCAGTTTCATGTACTGTACAATGAATGTTTAAAAAATTCAGTTTTACACAGAAGAAAATAATATTATGTCTCTTAAGAGCTTATTGCCTTGGAAACAGAATAGCAAAATTTTCATTATCACAGTAGAAGACCAATTTACCATGAAATTTGATTGATGTACTTGGTGTGGTTTGAAATTGAAATTTGGGCCACTGCAGTCTATAAATCAGAAAAGTGTGTTTTCAAAATATTATAATAAATACCAGTTTGGGTCTACCTCTGTCAGGGTTCTCTCCCCACTCTGAACTCTGGGGTACAGATGTGGGGACCTGCATGAAAGACCCCCTAAACTTATTTTTACCAGCTTAGGTTAAAACTTCCCCAAGGCACAAATCTTTTCCTTGTCCTTGGGCAGTATTGCTGCCACCACTAAGTGATCTAGACAAAAATCCAGTAAAAAGGGCCACTTGGAGTCCCTGTTTCCCCAAAATATTCCCCCGAGCCCCTTCACCCCCTTTCCTGGGGAGACCTGAGAATAAAATACTAACCTCTTGGTTACAAAGTGAGCACAGACCAGACCCCTGCTTTTTAGGACACTGAAAATTAATCAGGTTCTTAAAAGAAGAATTTTATTTGGAAAAAGGTAAAAGAATTACACCTGCAAAATCAGGATGGAAGGTAACTTTACAAGGTAAATTAAAAGATTTAAAACACAGAGGATTCCCCTCTAGGCTCAGCTTCAAAGTTACAAAAAAACAGGAATAAAACTCCCTCTTACCATAGGGAAAATTCACAAGCTAAAACAAAAGATAATCTAACGCATTTTCTTGCCTTTACTTACAATTTCTGTAATTGTATATGTATGATTTCAGGTATCTTTTCAGGAGATGGTTTACCTCTTGATCTCTCTCTCTGGCCAGAGAGGGAACAAACAAAGAGAGCACGAACAAAACCTCTCCCCCCCCACCCCGGATTTAAAAGTATCTTCTTTCCTTTTTGGTCCTTTTGGTCAGGTGCCAACCAGATTATTTGAGCTTCTTAACCCCTTACAGGTAAAGTGATTCTGTACCTGTGGCTAGGAGGGATTTTATGTTACTGTATACATAAAGGTTGTTACCCTTCCCTTTGTATTTATGACAAGCTCAGAAGGATATAACAGAATTCCGAATTTCAGAAGGCAGTTCTTTATATGTTACTCATGGACTCACAGGGTAAACTCATAAATTGTTCGCCCTCTATAATACTGATAGAGAGATATGCACAGCTGTTTGCTCCCTCAGGAACTAATTACTTACTCTGGATTAATTAATAAGTAAAAAGTGATTTTATTAAATATAAAAAGTAGTATTTAAGTGGTTCCAAGTAATAACAGACAGAACAAAGTAAATTATCAAGCAAAATAAAACAAAAACACACAAGTCTAAGCCTAATACAGTAGGAAACTAAATCCAGGTAAATCTCACCCTCAGAGATGTTCCAATAAGCTTCTTTGACACACTAGACTCCTTACTTCCAGCAATCACTCACACCCCTGTAGTTACTGTCCTTTCTTCCAGTTTCTTCCAGGCATCTCTTTAGGGTGGAGAGGCTATTCCTGAGCCAGCTGAACTCTACTCTCTGTTTTGAACTCTGGTGCACATATGTGCCCTTCCCCTTTCAAAGCTCTGGGAAGCTTTGACATTCTTCAACTTGGAGAACTCACAGAGCTCCAGGTAGCTAAGAAGGCTGTGGGAGAACTTGGAGGGGCAGAGGGGAGAGACTGCTGAATTTAAAAAGCCAGCATGCTGACACACTCTCCTACAATACACACTCTGTCTCTCACATATACACTCCTCACACACACTCTCTCTCACACACTTCCCCAACACACACTCTTTTTCTGTCTCTCCCCCCTCCACACACATGCTCCCTCTTACACACTCTCCCCCACTGCCCCCCTCAACATACACGTCAGTTGAAAAGTAGCTGGCAATCTAGTAGGATGCCCATGGAACGATGGGATTGAGAAACCTGCATCATGTGATTCTGTACCTGCCCCATGAGGCATTGCAAACCCTTGCCAAAATACCCTGCAGCCAGTTGCACAGTGGGATAACTACCCACAGTGCACTGCTCTCTGTGTTGAAGCAAGAGCTATTAGTGTGGATGTGCTTTGCCGACACAAGGTGCATAGTGTGGACCTGCAACAGCAGTTTAATTAAAGCAGTTTAATTAAAGCGACATAACATTTGATGACAAAACTTTGCAGTGTAGACAAGGCCTGATTCTCTGTGATTTAAGTGTCTTTATATCCTTCTCTGTAAAACCAGGGTATTAACACTTTGTTATCTCACTGGGGTGTGGTGAGGATTAATTATTTGATGGTTGCAAAGCTCTACTGCAGAAGTGCTAAAATTCTCTAGAATGCACACAAAAACTTCAAGTAGTCCAGACCCCCCCTCCAATCTCTCATCTTATTCGAATTGTCCCTTGGAAAACTTTTTAAAATGTTGCAACTGTGCCTAGACCCCCACATAAACTCCACTTCTATAGACGCATGAGGACTACTGAGAAACATCAGTGAATTCTTAAAGAGGTTGGCTCTGTAGACAACTGAAAAAGTTCTCTGGTAATTCATAGCCCTCATGGACCTATTTAAAAATTTGATTCTCTGATAGTCCCCATAGCAGGAAGGTGAAGATATGGGGAAATATCTGTCTTTTAAGTACAATAAGTCAGTTATGTATTTAGAGGCCTCTAGCAAGATCAGGGCCCCACCATGCAAGTCACTATACAAACACATAGACTGACTTTACTCAAATTATGTTTAAAAGCTTATTTTTACCCTTTGAGACACAGCAAGGCCAATGTAAAGAGCAATCTTCTGAGCGATGCATAACTTGAGGGCTGTTACTGTCTCCTTCCACGTAATGTTTTAGGGGGGCTGATCCAAAATGCAATGAAGCCAATGGGCTCCTGTTGACTTCAACAAGCTTTGAATCAGTGCCATAATTAGGGATTCAGACAGCACAGCAATGAGCATGGTATAAATGCATGGATGGACATTTAGGAAATTACACATCACCATTAAATAGAAATCAGTTCCTATAAAGATTCACTTGTGGAGAGAACCCCAAGAATTTGAAACAGTGAACACTCGTTATCTTTCTCAGTCACCCTCAATCATTCTCAACCTGTCTTCACTGATTTACAACAAACCCTCCATCATTATCCACTTTTACCTCCTGGAATATTTTTTTACAGTAGCAAGAAAAAAACCTCCACATTCTTAACACACAGGTCAATGACAGCCCATTATGAGGAAAAGTATTTTAAATCCAGCAAAGTTTGACACGCTGTTTGACAAGAGCTTTTTTTTTTCTTTTCCCTCTGAGAAATAGTTTTTCAACATAGCCAGCTGCAAGGTCCTATGATTAACTTTAAATGCTATTAAACTTTCAGTAGAACTAGCATTCATATTGCTAAATTTAGCTATAGTACTGCTGTTGGTTACTGATAAGCTAAAATTGCATCCTTTTGACTGGCCTGCCATTTAAAAAATATTTTAGGGGATTATTAAGTTCATAATCAGAATTATCACTGTCTCTCCATATTGGGTTTAAGTCTTATGGCTGAAGTGTGATTTCATACTTGACTATCTTTGTTTTCCCAGACAATATGCATCATAAATTTAATGAAGTAGCCATAAAAAGAGCAACAGAGAGAATGCATCCAGTTTTTTTAATACTTAGACTCTTAAACATATTCTGTCAGAATGGTAATTTGCCATAAAATAAAATAAACCATAACAATTAAATGTCCACTAGTCTGAACCCACAGAGAATTTATTGAAAGAGGCTGTAATAATGACCTGGCAGTTGTTTACATTAGTTGTGTGACTCAATATTGTCTTTCATACAGACATGTGCAAAAAGCTTCTCACTCAGAAATCCAGGAGACAGGTGCCTTTTTTTTTCCAATCTCACAATGAAGTTCCCTTTTAATTAATTGCAGGGTTTTTAATCCTCTAAGTAAAAGTAATTTTCAGAAGTGCAACTATTTTTTGAAAATGCAAACAATACATCCTAATAGTGGGGTAGACAGAGTTAGGAACAGGTGCTCTTGAGGTCAACAGTTAAACTCTACTCACTGTGATCCATTTTGGTTTGATGACTCTTTTATGAGAACAAGAAAGAGTAGATGTATAGGCTTGTCCCAGATGTATAGGGACAGAATTAGAAATGAGCCTGAACACCTCTCAACTCGGGAATAACTGCCAGGGCTAACACTTTATAATCTTACAAGGTGACATGGGGTCAGATCCTCCAGTGCATCATGGCTCATGTGTGCTAATAAGCTGGCACAATCTGGTCACAAATCCTGCTTCACAGTTCCAAGGAAGATCACCCCATTTTAAGGATGAATCTTCAGAGAAGCAGATTCAAAGAAGGGGCTCGTAAGCCACCACTCTCCTAGTTGCCAGTGTAACAGGCCAAAATGTGTGTGGCATGAGAAAAGGGGGCATTGTCAGGATGCTTCTATGACACACTGATCCTGGGCTGAATTTTCAGCCCTTTGTGTAGGTTAGAAGAGCCCTCAAGCTGCCGTAACATAGCAGATGAGGAAACAACCATGTACAGAACACCAGAATTGGCACAGTGCAAAGAAAAGTGGTAAGCCACCTTTGCATACTATCCTTCCAAGATATAGTCCCTTGGGTACAGATTTCACTACCATTATTCATGCTACAGTGGGATTACAAGAGCAGAGAGGTATGACATTGCACCCCATAATGCTTTATAGAAATATGCTTATGAGGGTAAATATGACATAACTGGAATATGTTCTATGCAAGATATGCCATGTAACATATCTTTACAAAGGTTATGGTCTACTGAATGTATTCATCCTATTTGTATGCATGTATCATTTTTATATCTGAAGTTATGAGCATTGTCTCTTGTATTTAAAGTGTTTGCTGTAGGAAGCACATAAGGCAGATTTGGTCAACATAGTGTGAAGGGGTTATTCAAGTAATTGGAAGTACTTAGCTAACAATGGACCTTGAGAGATGCAAATCCACATCTGAGCTTTCCTGGGAATATTCAAACTAACATGTAAACAATGGTGGTGGTCTGTAAAGAACCAAGTTATGCATGGACATGTGACTTGCCCATATGACTCCAAAATTCCATCTTGTAGCTGTGATTCTGCACAGAAGAACACAAGGGGTTTCCACCCACAAGAGAAAAACTATGTAAGGTCCTGGGAAACCTCTCCATTTTGTCTTCAGCTGGGCATTGTGGGATACTGGGGATGCCAGTTATGTCGACATAATGAACGGCAGCACCTACACTGGAACTTTGTCAACAACAGTTTTGTGCAAAGGGCCCTATGTCTCTTGTCAAGGTGGTTTTATTTTGTTGCCAAAAGTGGCATTGCAGTGTTTATACCTCCACTGTTTTGCCACCCAAAGCTGCCTTTTGCTGACAAAACTCTGCAGTGTAGACAAGGCCTCAATGTCACAGTTGGAATAAGAATGCATGAGAACCTTCCTCGCATTCCAATTTTAGTTCACTAGATCAAGCGTTCCTCAAGCTATTGAGCTGTTCTTCTTGTGGCTGCACAGCAGAAGAATCAGTGTGTGGCTGCCCTAGTTCTTCTACCAACAACCCATGCAGCTCCACCTTCCACAATTGTAAAATCAAGGGAGCTATAACCATAAGTTTCAGAGATCACAAAACTGTGTGTGGGTGCTATAAAAGGAAGAAGAAATGGTGACAATCCAGGAATAACCACTGATTTTTTGAAAAGTCACAGTAACAAATAAATTCCATGTTCAGCTCTAGCAATCAGTTTCCCTTGGTTTGCTTTTGCAAAGCCCTCTGCAGGAGAAAGGGATAGAATGATCTACCTCAGAGCAGCACCCCATACAAAATTCTCTACCCAGTCAAGTAAATCTCTGAAATCTCAATAACAGTTAACGAGCTTTACGTGACCAAAATATAAGTATCTGTATACTGTACATTTATTTAATGTTAAATGCCATGTAGGCAACCAAAACTTGCATACATGAACCTGGTGGCCAGAGTATATTGGCCCAAGCTATGCCAATTACAGAGAAAACAGCAATGACCTCAAGTTATTTGTATACGGAAGTGTGTTTTCCCTATTTCTCACCCTTCTTCTCTATTTGACCACTGTATATCCCTCAGCTCCAAGGAGCTTATGCACTCAGAAGTTGCCAGCCATGTAAGCACAAGCAGAAAAAAACAAAAACAAACAAAAAGGATTTTTTCCTTAATACTATCAATATTCAAAGAAATCAAGGAGTGTGAAAATAGAAACGAAGTTAAGCCTTAGCCAAGAAGAAGTCATTTGAAAAGTCACTGAGAACAGTTTTGGGGAATAGAGAGGAGAGAAGTTATACTGGAGTGGATCTGGGAGGAAAGGTAATGAAGGTTGTACAGGATATGTGGAAGGAGATTAGATTTGAAGTAGAAACGGGAGGCCAGAGTGAAGTTAGAGATAGCTGGGGCCAAGAATTGTTTTTTGATGGGAATACTAGAGAATTCTTGTATGCTGAGAAGAAGGAACTTGAGGCAGTCAACACAGAGACGGGGGAGGGGTTCAATTTTGCAAATAAGCAAGCTACCTTTGAGGCAGAAAACAGGGTAAAGAAGGAAAAGTTAACGGTGAAGGGAATGATGGGAAAAGGGGATGATGGAGGAAGCTCAAGTTGGATTTTATCAATCATCTCCTTGGAGAAGATGTCAAGAACTTGGACAAAGAAAGTCAAAAGGAGGGAGGGTACAGTGCTTAAGGAGGGAGCTAAAGAGAGCAAATAGGCATGAGGCTATCTGCATGAAGTAAAATTATTTGGAGTTAGACAGGAGTTAGAGATTCAAGCTGGCAGAGAACTATATAAGCAGTTCAGCAGGTCCACCCTTACCACAAGGGCTGGCGGGGAAGTGAGGTGAATGGGGAAGAGGACAGCCTACCCTCAGAACTGCACATCCTTCTCTTTCTGTCAAGGTAGATCAGAAGGCCAAGCCATATGGATGCAAAAAATGCAGAAACTCCCAGAGCAGAGCAATCAAGTCCGCAGGCTCACTCCCCCAGGAGCAAGCTACACAAGCATCAATATTTTCATCAAAATATTCCTTCTACAGTTTTGACTCCACACAACCTTTCCTCTTGCTAATTGGCTTTTTGTTGCAATCATCTTTTTGGCTGCCTCCTTCACAGTCTCCTTCCCTTCAGTCTCACTCCATGCTCCCCTCTTTCCTTCCCTCCCTCTCCTCCTCTGACCCTGATCTTCTATCTCTATTACTCTCCCTTGCCCTCTGCATCCCCTCTCCCTTCTTTTGTTTTTCCTTTTACATTTTATTTTTACATAAATGGAAATAAATACAAATCCATCTCAAAATAACACAGACACACACACACACACACACACTATCACGAAACGAACATGCTATTTAACATGACATTCCCTCTGTTCGCTCTGTATGGTATGTCCCTCTCTTTCACTCTATATATGGCTTGTCTATTTAGATTACAAGATCTTCGGTGAAGAGACCATCTCTTACTCTGGCTATATAGTGCCTAGTACTGCACGTCCCCTTGCACTATGGGAATACAAATAACTATTAAACACACAGAGGCCTTCCGCAAGAGATACTGGTCTGACCTGCTAAGACCACTCTAATTTAAATACAAAAGTACTATAATTGTCCAGGGTATATGTAATCAAATAATTGTCAAACTGTAAATTATGCTTTTTGAGGAATATGTTCACATATTATATTATATTAGACTCATAGACTCATAGGTCAGAAGGGACCAATATGATCATCTAGTCTGACCTCCTGCACAAGGCAGGCCACAGAACCCTACCCATCCACTTTTATAACAACCTCTAACCCATGACTGAGTTATTGAAGTCCTCAAAATTGTGGTTTGAAGACCTCAAGCTGCAGAGAATCCACCAGCAAGCGACCCATGCCCCACGCTGCAGAGGAAGGCGAAAAACCTCCAGGGCCTCTGCCAATCCGCCCTGGAGGAAAATTCCTTCCCGACCCCAAATATGGCGATCAGCTAAACCACTGAGCATGTGGCAACGACTCCACCAGCCAGCACCATGGAAAGAATTCTCTGCAGTAACTCAGGTTCCCATCCATCCAACACCCTCACAGACCATTGAGCAGACTTATCGCTGATAATCCAAATCAATTGCCCAAATTAAACTATCCCATCATATACATCCTCTCCATATACTTATTAAGCTTAGTCCTTAAAGCCAGATAAGTCTTTTTGCCCCCAACTTCCCTCGGAAGGCTGGTCCAGAACTTCACTCCCTAATGGTTAGAAAACTTCGTCTAATTTCAAGTCTAAAACTTCCTAATATCCAGTTTTACCCATTTGTCCTTGTGCCTACATTAGTACTAAACTTAAATAATTCCTCCCCCCCTAACATTAATCCCCCTGATATATTTATATAGAGCAAGCATATCCCCCCGGAGTCTTCTTTTGGCCAGGCTAAACAAGCCAAGCTCTTGCTTCTCCTTTCATAAGGCAGGTTTTCCATTCCTCGAATCATCCTAGTAGCCCGCTCTGAACCTGTTCCAGTTTGATAATTCATCCTTCTTAAACATGGACACCAGAAACTGCACACAATATTCCAGGTGGGTCTCTCACAGCGCCTTATATAATGGTACTAACACCTTCCTTATCCTGCTGGAAATACCTCGCCTGATTGCATCCTAAACCGCATTTGCTTTTTTAACGCCATATCGCATTGGCGGCTCATAGTCATCCTGCTATCAACCAATACCCCAAGGTCCTTCTCCTCCTCTGTTGCCTCAACGATGCGTCCCAAATGTATAATCGAAAATTCTTATTATTAAATCCCCAGTGCAAGACTTGCAACTTTTCACTATTATATTTCAATCCTATTACTATTACTCCAGTTTACAAGGTGTCCAGATTAATATATATTATATTATATTATATTATATTATATTATATTATATTATATTATATACAGGTTCATGAGATCTTTAAACAAATAATAAACAGTAGCAAGAAATGAAACTATATATACATAACAGATGTATGACAGCAGCTACAAATGTGTATAAATACATTCACACGCTTCTATGAAAAAAACTAGTTTATATTTTTTTATTGGGATTAGCAAATTACATCTTTCTTTTTCTTCTTTATAGTCTTTTGTTGTCTGCATCACATAATGTCCAAGTCTCATGTTTTCTGGATGAAGTGATGAATTTCATTAGAGTGTTACAAAGAATGTACTCAGCATGTTTCTATGTTACAATTATCAAGAGGGTAACACATTTACATGTTCAATATGTGATTAAAATTTTATTTTATTCAATCAGATTTTCATATCTTTCCAATAAGAAAAAATACTTTTGTTTTTACTATGCTATATACAAGTTTTGTAATCTTGGTTACTGTTTACTTCTTTTTTTATTATTATTATTATTATTTCTGAACACAATGTCGTCAACATCAGAATGTTTAGTAATTGTAACCTAACATCTAGTTTACAATTTTTTTCCCTAACAGTTCAGTGTTCTTACCATATGCAAAATGTGGCTCTTTATTTGTTATGAGTTATTCAATGCACTCTAAACAGAGTGTTAAATAAAAAGACTGCTGGTAGGAAAATTACACATTATAAATACATTTTAGGAACACAATTTCCTTATCAATTTTGCAGTTACTTTCCTGATTTGCATAATTTTAAGATCTAAATATCAAACATGTTAAACAATACCAAACCATTGAATTCAAATTTATTTTTTAGAACCATAACAGTAACTAACAAGATCAGCATCAATATTGGAAGTTTGAGGTCATAATATACTATTTCCACTGTAATCAAACATACAGCTTCAAGAACAGCAGTGTCAAGTGGCTAATATATGAATAATTTTAATTAGCTTTCTAAAATTCAGTTTACAAACCTTTTGATTTTTTTTTTTATTATTTTATTTTATCTTCATGGTTAGTTACTGTTTACTGCAATCTGGCTTTATCTTCTCCCTTCATCCTCCAATAAAGTTCATAATAACTCATTAATTTATGTAGGATACCAAACAATTGAGCTATTGCTAGGTTAAGTGTACAATGTTCTCATTCCAGGTATTATATTCACATGACTATAATATAATTAAAAACAGAGGGGAAGGAGGTGTAAAAATGATAGGCAATCATATAAAATATTATTTCAGCTACTAGCTATTGGAAAGTCACATGGTCGTAATCACATCAGATTAGTAAAATCTAAAAATAGTTTTGTTCATTTCCTGTACACCACTGATAAATTATTTACACACTGTCTTGCAGATCACTGATAAATTAGCTATAAACATCCTGTCTTCCTAAATAAATTACTTTATCATGAGATACATGGATATTTTCCATGTCTCTTAATCATGAGTTAAAAAGCTATACTCATTAAGTTGTTATCTTATCTAAATAGATGCATTAAATAAATAGTATAAAATCATTATGAAAGCAATTCATCCGTATATTACTTAAATGGGATCTTTCATTGAATTTCATTATAAATAAAGGTGAGATGCTGCATATTCTTGTTGATCATAGACTCTGTACACAATGAAGAAAATATCCTGTTTCAAACCACTTCTCCTGCACACATTTGAAAATCACTTGCAAAACAAGGGATATAAGCTATATTTAAAACACATAGCAATCAATAAATATTATTAACTATTATTAAGTATTATTAATAATAATAATACTTAGCTCTTATAGAGTGCTTTTCATGAGCAGTGTTTAGGGTCTGAGCCAAAGTGTAGTAAAGTCAATGAAAAAACTATATGCAACTTTAATGGACCATGGATCAAACTGTTAATTTTTACAGAGGTGACTATGCACATCATCTTCAGGGTGTTTCACTCAGGTTCCCAATGGCAACTCTTGGGATTTAATATACTATGGCTCCTTCACTACCAATGAGCTATGACTAATAACCAGGCTGTCCCTCATGCCACACTTTTACCTCTGTGAATAATGGGTTCTTTTGTTCATTTATTGATTGAGACATCAACTGGTAAAGATTATGTTTGGTTGATTAAACATAGATTAGGCATATAAAATCCAATAGCACAAAAAAAAAAAGGCTAATTTACCAATTAAGAGGCACCATGCCTGCCTGCCCACACTGATTTGAGGTGGGCTACGACCTTAACGGTTTGGCTAGACTCCTCTCCCTTGTTTATTCCATATTGCAATGTTTTCAGTTTAGCAGCAGAGCTGGTGTCATCTAATCACTAACAAATGTCAACATCTTACAAATTCCACTCTGCCTCAAATTTTCAGACATAAACAAGCATAGCAATTTTGACCACTGTTAGCCTGGGTTCAAAACAAGTCTTCAACTAAACATTATTAAATGTTATATTCTGTCATATCTGCTTTTTCATTGTTTTTTTCTTTTTATAATATTTTTATCTACCTATCCTTTTCTTGTGGTTTCCATTACAATTTATAATGTATGTTTCAGGTAGTAGCCATGTTAGTCTGTATCCACAAAAACAACAAGGAGTCCAGTCTGGTCGCACCTTAAAGACTAACAGATTTATTTGCTTTCATGAGTAAAAACCCTCACTTCTTCAGATGCATGGAGTGAAAGTTACAGATGCAGGCATTATGTAATGACACATGAAGAGAAGGGAGTTACCTCACAAGTGGAGAACCGGTGTTGACAAGGCCAATTCAATCAGGGTGGATGTCCTGCACTCCCAGTAATAGATGAGGAGGTGTCAATTCAAGGAGAGGTAAAGCTGCTTTTGTAATGAGACAGCCACTCCCTATTCAAACCCAAATTAACGGTGTTCAATTTGCAAATGAATTTTAGTTTTGCTATTTCTCTTTGAAGTCTGTTTCTGAAGTTTTTTTGTTCGAGAATAGTTACTTTTAAATCTGTTATAGAATGTCCAAGGAGGTTGAAGTGTTCTCCTACTGGCTTTTGTTTTTATTCTGGTTTTCACAAATCGGAATTTTAATATCAGTTGCTATATACCAGTAAAAACATATGGAAAATTAGAGATGTTAGAAGTAAACTGTCATAGTCAGATTTCTTATGTGAAGTCTGGTAGAGCTGCTCTGCTGTATTCTCTCACTTCCAAAATGGGAAAGAAATAATTCATTCAGAAACTGGAATTATTTTTCATTAGAACTCTCTCTCCTGCTATCTCCATTAACACAAACACACACACACACATTTCTCTCCCTACCCCCAGGAGGCATGTGCCTATCTGTCTTAGGGAGGAAATCTTTTCAATTTACTGGGAAGGGGTGGGGGATTAGGGGTTAACTTTTGGTTTCCTTTATCCAAATTCCTTCCTGCCTTTCTCCCCCTCTCTTTTGGTGTTGTAGAAAGTAATAACACAACACAAAAAAGATATATTAAAACACCAGAGCTACTGTGTTAAACTGTATCCTGAGTTGCAGTCTTAAATTGTCCATACTGAGTGCAAGGCAGCAGGAAAATAATTTTAATCTATAAACATGTTATGTGAAATTGTTGAAAGTGCACAGTGGAATCAAAGAAATGGTGAGAACTGAGCATGTTTGAACTAAAAGAACTGTGCAGCTCAAGGAATTTCAAGACTACCAATTAGGTTACAGGGTTGTAATAGCAACAGACAAAACGTTCTTCAGGTGAAACTGTGTATATGTGGACCACCAGAAACCTGTTTTGATGGACAAGATTACCACCCCTTTGGCTATTTCTTTTCTGAGGAGAAAGTTAAAAACACCTCAGCATGGCAGCAGACTTGGAATGAGAGAGAAGCATCACCAGCACCATCTCATTGACAAACATCACTAGATTAGCCACGACCATTTCCTTACAATGGGAACGAAGAATCTACCAGCTCACCACTGGACCTTCCTTTTTCTTTAACTCAAAAGATTTCTTGACCAGACCAGATGAAGAGAAGAAACCAGACAGCAGCAGCAGCATCTCCTCCTCCATGGCTGTGTCCTGAGCAACTTTTTAGTTGTAAACCTCAGGTTCCTGCAATCCCTGCACTCCTCCATGGCGAGTGTGTCAATTCCCACCACTTATTTATCTTTTCTGGTTTTTGTCTAATAAGCATCAAGCTTAGCCAGCCAGGACAAATCTCATCTTAAGTTGCAACTCTTTGCTGTGTCCAGTCTGGTAAGCAAAACAACAGGTCAGATCCTAAACTATAATGATTACATACAGAACCAGTATTATGTTACCTATTATACATTTATTCCACCTGAAAATCTGCCAAGCAACTTGTGGAAAATTAGGGAGTTATCTGTATTATATTGTATGAACATCATATGCATGTCAGTTTATCTGCTTGCTATTGTAATGCCTGAATGCAAGGAGTTAAATCAAAGGAGGCCATTGGGGGAGGAAACAAACAGGAAATGAAGCAGTGACAATGATAAGGTACAGTAGGTCCTTGAGGAAACAGTGGGGAAGCTATTAATTGGGGAATGCCCCTGCCTGGCTCCAGATAGACTAGCAAAGTTTATTTTCTCCAGATCAGAATCTAGAATCAATGGGGACACCAAAACATTAAAGATCCTAGGCTAGAGAGCAAGGGTTTGTGTGGGCAGCATCTGACATAGAGGGGAGTCTCTGACAGAGAGAGAGAGACTGCTTCAGGCAGCTGCCTTTCATACCCAGCCCAGGAGTAGGGAGGTCTTGGCTGAGTAGAATTTACACTTTACCCTGTGCTGACAAGGAAAGGATAAGTAAGATCTAGGTGTATAGGCCTTTATGGTTTTATTCTTGTCTCTGATGCCATGTCCCTCTGGATAAACAAATAAATAAATATTTATACTGGAAGGGACCTTGAAAGGTCATCTAGTTCTTTCCCCATGCTGATCCAGGACCAAGTATATTTGGTCCTGACAGATATTTGTCTAACCTGTTTTTAAAAAGCTCCAATGATGGTGATTCCAAAACTTCCCTTAGTAACTTGTTCCAGTACTTAACTACCTTTATAGTTACAAAGTTTTTCTGCTATCTAACTTCACTCTCCCTTCCTGCAGATTAAGCCAAATACTTCTTGTCGTACCTTCTATGGACATGCAGACCAGCTGATCACTATGATCTTTATAACAACCTTTTACATATTTGATTACTGTTATCAGTCCCCCCCTTCTCTTCTATATGTAAAACATTAGCAATTCTTTCAACAGCATGTTTTCTAACCCTCTGCTCACCATTACCAATAACTTCTCAGCATTGGTTTCTCATGTTCTCATTAGAGTAGGAAAACTTTTATACGTCTTAACATTTTAGATTCTTCTGTAATTACACTGGGTTGCAGAGTGGAGTTCGGTTCACAAGATTCCAATTAAATTCACTGGATTCAATTTAAATTAAGTTTATATGAACTGCTGGACATACTGTGGCAGAACAAAATCAGAACGTTAAATTTATGATTCTTTTCTGTCCTTGGATTTTATTTTTTTCATGTATTCTTTAAATAAGGAATGTGGTTGCAGCCATGCGAGTTCCAGGATATTAGAGAGATAAGAGTACTATGACCGCAGAAGTGTTAACAGGCCACTCTACCTTGAATGGTCCTTTACAATATGCACTAACTACTTACACTAAACAATCCCTTCCACCTTGCATTTTGCTGTGACAATGGGAGTACTTTACCAGACCTGAAGAAGAGCTGTGTGGGGCTCAAAAGGTAGTCTTTCTCTCGCCAACAGAATTGTTCCAGTAAAAGATATTACCTCAACCAGTTTAAATAAGGAAGGCAGACACTGAGCAAAATCCACGGTTCTTGTGGAGTGTCCAGTAGTGCCTAATTCTACTCAACATGCTTTGCAAACCAAACTTTGCTTTTGTAAGAAACACATAAAGGAAATTAGACAAATGTGCAAATCCTTTGGCTTGGAAAAGGGCACAAAGGCAGTAGATCCAGCCCAGTCTGGGGAGGTCCCAGCTGCTGAGAGGTCATGTAGGAGAATGTCTTTCCCTTCTGCATGTGGAATGGCTCAGTCCATATGACCAGGCAGGTGGGTGGGTATAGGGCAGAGAACACACTGGCCAAAACCTGCACAGAAAGAGGGAACACATTTTTTTACAGAAACTACTAGAGCACTGAGGACACAGCAGCAGCCAGAGATTGACCCTACTATTGTTCCTGGAGAGCAGGAGGTAGAATTCTGCCTTCCTACGCCACCAGAGAAGCCTAATTAGAAAGCTCATTTACTTGGATTTTGAGCAGTATTTGGCTCAGAAGCGTGGCTGTGTTAAGAGATGAATAACTCTGTTTTTTCCTTTTGGCCTGACAACTTTTATTCCCTTCTAAACTAAGCTGGAGTACAACAAGCCTTCCTGTTTCCCCTTCATTAGCCAGGCACACACATGACAGCATTTTTAACACCCAGCTTCACCTATTTGCATAAGGGGTAGGAAGAATTTGATTTAGGAGCCTAATTGTAAGGCCCCCAAGGTTTAAAATTTTGGTCCTTACAATGCATTAAAAAAAAAAAAAAAAAAAAAGTAAAGCCTTTCCTAATCACCAACTATTTTCAGATGACATTTTAAGAGCATGAAAAGCAGCCAAGGAAACCAACCAAGAACCATAATCTGTAATTCACTCCATCTGAGCAGCAAGAGCCTGCAGACAATCTTACTATTTTCAAAGCTTTGTTTTGCATTAACACCTTATATTTGCACATAAATAACGTTACACATACATATTAGTCAATTCATTACATACGTTTAACAGGGAAGTTTGGTTTTAAGACACAGTCTTTGTAATGTGCTCATACATATTCAGGCTGGGGATAGAATATAGTATTATATACCTAGAGCACCTTCACTAAAAATAGTATATATGGATGTCCAAGACAGACATGAAATCCCATCTCCTGTCTTAGTTTCAATCTGTTGCAGCAGCAAGACCCTGCAGCAAATTCTATAGCCTTTAAAGCTTTGTTTTGTATTAGCACCTCATATCTGAGGTAAGATAATGTCAGGCTACCTCCTTTTCAGCTAAACAATTTTCACATCTTTCTCTTATTATGTATTTTGATATATTCACCCCTAAACAGCTCCCTTTGGAGTTTTTCTGAATACCTGAAATACTAGCCCCATGGTCAGGGAGAAAAGTATATTTTTAATATAGTGCAATACGCCATGGGAAACCAACTTACAGGCACAAATTATCGGTTCATTAAAGCAACAGATGTGTTTATATGGGCTCTGCAGTAGTCTAACATTTTCTTTGTAATATTATTTGTCTATCTCATTTCTTTTATGAACACTGTAGAAAAAGTCACATTAAGTAATGCAGGCTTGAGTGGGATTTTGTGTTTTCACTGCTTGAACTGCCATAATTACTGTGAACTTTACTCAGCTTTAACACTACTTTCTGCAGTGTACACACACATACACACACACTGAAGAGACAAAGAGACAGGAAGTGTACAGAAATACTGTTCTCTCTAACATCATGTCCAGCAGTTTTCATAGAGTACATTTAATTCAATGAACTGAATTGTGAATAAACCATTTTTTTCTAACATTACAAACTGATTTGCATGGCTAGTCTGGAACCAACCATAAAAATACTTTAATATTTATAAATGATTTCCTGTATTAAAAATGAATTTGTAAGGCCAATGTGGAGAACTTACTAATGAGTAGCAATAGGGTTTCTGAATTCAATTATTTCAGTGGATTTTAGAGTTCAACTACTTGGTGATTCAAGAAGTTTTCCATTATGGAAAGGTCACACACCCAGCATATTGCTACATGATTTCCATCAGATCCTTACACAAAATTCAAATAGAGGACAAAATTGGAAATGGAGATAGTGTGCCAGATGCTTTCTCGATATTCCCACCAAACCTTTCTGATAGGGATGGTCACATTCATTATACCTCATCTTGAATCCTCCCATTATGGGTTACTTTCTTCCGAGGAGAAAAATTAAGCAAAGAGCTGACAGAAATGTTTTAAAAAGCAAACTGTGAAACATAGGAGACAAGAAGCAAGAGTAAAATTCTAATGAAAAAATGAAGTTAAAATGAATATAGTTAAAATGAAATATAATTTGTAACTGGCTTCCCATGTTGCGCTTTCAACACCACACAGTCTACTCTACAGACTACTTATAGACCATTCACTCGTGCTAGCCTAGCTCTTTTCAGGATCAAGGAGAATGCTCTATTCTTAATAAATAGCAAAGATCTCCGCTGCCTACCATAGCATGCTGAGATTTGAAATGCATGTTCTTTTATCCCGTTAGAAAAGTATGCTTGCTGAAATTAATACAAAATATTTAAATAGCAGTACAAAATCTACAGGAGTGACAATTAGTTTTGTGAACTCTAAATATAGTCTGAGAATCCTGTGAAATTCACCATTATGTGTTATCTGATGAATTTAGAGCCCACGTATTTTTTTGCCATTCCTGGAAGTCCCTTTCATGACTAGTTGCCAACTACTTCCACATTACAGTATCAGCCATTCAAGATTACTGTCTCCTGTTCATCTTTTTTTTCTGAACAACATTTTTGAACACGGTCAACGGTTATGAAAACACTGATACCCAACCAATTTGGAGGTAGGTGAGATATAAGAGATCTTTTCTCAACACTCAAACCTGTCCAGTTTATATTTACAAGAAACAAATGAGTCTTCATACTCTACCATTTTCCATTAAGTACAAGAAACTGCAGCTGTACTGAATGCATAACCATTGACCAGCAATGTTTATGTCAGATGTTACCAATCTGTGCAAATCTTTCTAAAAAAAAACCATTCAAAATATTTTGTGGATGAATTTTGGCCCTTCAGAAGGAACATGTATAATAAGTAATTAATCCTACATATTTTCAGACTGTGTTTGAATTAAACATATTTGACTATAGGATCAAAGTTATGAACCTTTCCAACCTGGTTTGTTCCCTAGCACCTGAAATCAAAGTGAAAGGAGTAAGTGATTGCATTGGGAATACCTTGTCATTTTGTCAAGGATCCAGCAGGGCAATAAGAAAGTAACCAATTGTTCTGTATGTAAATACAATGCAGATGGCTCCCTGTTGATGTACAACATCTTTCACAGAATAGTGAGTTTGTTTGGTGCCAATTAATATTTGATACATGCTGTTCCCTTTGTTGACATTGTTTGTACCCCAGAGGGAATTGAAAGAAATTATCTTATGACTGATCATTGTATGGCTCAAACTCTGCACAAAAATGTGCACATGGTCCCCATATGGACTGAATACTGGGCTTCTCTGTGTCAGTGTTTGATTCTGGCTCATGTCAGCTTTGCATATTAAGCCAACCCACTGGCATACCAATATGTGGAGATGGTTTGTAGATTAGTTCTAGTTAATGAAATCTGGTTAGCTTTCCATTTTTAATTTGTTTTGTTTTTGCAAAGTTATGTAGGGACTTCAATTCATATTGAAATGGCAATTAATAAATCCACTCTATGCATCTGTCACAGCTCCCCTTGCTGGACATTCATCAGACTGCTATGCTTGGCTCCCACACAGAGGACTCATGCACTTTTAAGCTTCCCTTGGTCTGGGCAGTCTCCAGAACCGTATCGGTCTTTGGCCTCCTGCAACGATGCTGGTTCTGGCGAGACCCAATTGAGAGTGCCAATTCAGGACAAATTGCTTAAAACAGGGCAGTTACAGCCCAAGGCTGTTTTTTTTCCACCTCTAAGGCAAACCAAACCAGCCAGACAGAGAGGACTTTGGTTTCACCCCACTGGCTAACCACAAGTCACACAAGCAATTCCCTTAGACACTCCAGTTTCCTGGTATTACCACCAGTCCCACTCATTATGGGGACAACTGGTTATGAAAACCAATACCCCAATAAAAGAAAAAAGGTTCTCCTGATCTCAAAGGACCAAGCGCCAGGCCCAGGTCAATATACAAATCAGATCTTACCCACAAATCACACTGTTGCCAATCCTTTAGAATCTAAAATCTAAAGGTTTATTCATAAAAGGAAAAATATATAGATGAGAGCTAGAATTGGTTAAATGGAATCAATTACATACAGTAATGGCAAACTCTTTGTTCCAGCTTGTAGCAGTGATAGAATAAATTGCAGGTTCAAATCAAGTCTCTGGAGTTTCCCTGCTGGGATGGGTCATCCGTCCTTTCTGTAGAGCTTCAGTTTGTAGCAAAGTCCCTCCAGAGGTAAGCAGCAGGATTAAAGACCAGATGGAGATGAGGCATCAGCCTTTTATAGTCTTTTCCAGGTGTAAGAACCCCTCTTTGTCCTTACTGTGGAAAATTACAGCAAAATGGAGTCTGGAGTCACATGGGCAAGTCCCTGCATACTTTGCTGAGTTACAAGGCGTATCTGCCTTCTCTCAATGGGTCAGTTGTATAGCTGATGGTCCTTAATGAGCATCAAGCAGGCTAGGCACAGCTTACACCAACTTGTCTGGGGTGTTACCCAGAAGCATAGCAGAAGTTTGACAGTATAGAGACAATATTTATAACTTTAAATAAAAAAATGATCCATGCATACAGATAGCATAATCATAATCAGCAAACCATAACCTTGTCTTAGACACCTCATTTGACCCCCTTTATACAAGATTTGGTGCCACTACAAGACCATGGTTGCAACTATGTTCTATATGATCCTAGTTCAAGTCAATAATGTGACACCACCTAGTTTTTTCTTAATTTTGAAATTTTGGACCTGTACACTATATCTTCACTAGATCATTCTGATGTAAAAATTATTACTATAAAAAATCAATGCAGCACATATTCAACTAATAAAAAATTGGCTAATTGATAGATCTTATATAAAGTACTGTAAATGTCAAGGAGGAATAGTCAGCCCCAGGGCATGTTTCAAAGGGTTCCATGGGAATCTGTTGTTGGCCCAATATTGTGCAGTATCTTTATCAATGACCTAGAAGAGATTTTTAAATCATTGCTGATAAAGTGTGAGATACATAAAAATGTTGGAGTGGTAAAGAACAGTAAGAAGAGGTCAGTTACACAGAATGATCTGGATTGCTTTGTAAGCTAGGCTCACTTGGATAGCATGCATTTTAATGCAGACAAATGCAAGGGCACACGTGTACGAACAAAGAATGTGGGTCACTATGACAGTAAGGGATTCTGTCACTGGCTGCCCTTTAACCCTGGGTGCTTCTGTGCTGTGCAAATTTGGGTCAGAGCCCTGACAACAGCAGACTACTCACAGCACAATGGTCTGACCTTGGCTTCCTCCAGCCCAGTTACTCCCCAGGACCTTTCTGGTCCCAAGTCTTCCCAAAACCATCTCCCCTGCAGTGTTCAGACCCTTTTACTGGAGGCTTACAGAGATAACACCAAGTTAATTACCTCCAAAGAGCCAGTACACACAACAGTTTGTTAGCTCAGCTGGAGTTATACACTCTAATGTACAATGTACAGCTTGTAGTAAAACTAGGAATAAGTTTATTAACAAAGTACATAGATTGAAGTGATACGAACCCATAGGAGGCAAGTCTATGGGAGAAAAACAATTTGAGAGAGTTGGAAGTTTTTCAGAGAGACATTTTTAAGGGCAAAAGAGCAAACTATCCCACTGTATAGGAAAGATTGGTCTCTTGCCATGTTTCTTTTCTAGCTTAACCAGGAGCTCTTCAGTGATGAAACTCAAAAAAGAGTCCTACAACAAGTGGAAACTGTGTCAAATTATGAGGGATGAATATAAATGAACAAGGATATAGGGACAAAATTAGAAAGACCAAGGCACAAAATGAGATCAAACTCGCTAGAGACGTAAAGGGTAACAAGAAAACATTCTACAAATACACTGGAAGCAAGAGGAAGACCAAGGACAGTGTAGGCCCATTACTCAATGAGCAGGAAAAGATAACAACAGGAAATGGCGGAAGAATTAAATGACTTATTTGTTTCAGTTTTCAACAAAAAGGTTAGTAGCTTTCAGATATCTGATTTAGAGAACACCAATGAAAATTAGGTAGGATCTGAGGCTAAAATAGGGAAAGGACAGACAGTTAAAAATTACTTAGATAAGTTAGATGTCTTCAAGTTGCCAGGGCCTAATGAAATACATCCTAGAACACTCAAGGATCTGGCTGAGTCGATATTTGAGCCATTAGCGATTACCTTTGAAAACTCGTGGAAGATGGGAGGGTTCCATAGCATTGGAAAAGGACAAATATAGTCCCAATATGTCAAAAGAGGAATAAAGACAACTTGGGGAATTACAGACCAGTCAGCTTCACTTCAGTACTTGGAAAGATAATGGAGCAAATAGTCAAGCTAGCAATTTGCAAACACCTAGAAGATAAGGTGATAAGTAACAGTCAACATGGATTTGTCAAGAACAAATCATGTCAAACCAACCTAATATCTTTCTTTGACAGGATAACAAGCCTTGTGGATGGGAGAAAGCAGTAGATCTGGTATATCTTGACTTTAGTAAAGCTTTTGATGTCTCACATGACCATCTCATAAACAAACTAGGGAAATACCACCTAGATGGAGCTACTATAAGATGGATACATAACTGTTTGGAAAACTGTTCCAAGAGAGTAGTAATCAGTGGTTCACAGTCAGGCTGGAAGTGCATATCAAATGGAGTCCCACAGGGATCAGTTCTGGGTCCAATTCTGTTCAATATCTTCATCAATGATTTAGATAAAGGCATAGAGAGTACACTTATAAAGTTTGCAGACAATACCAACCTGGGAGGGGTTGCAAATACTTTGGAGGATAGGATTAAAATTCAAAATGATCTGGACAAACAGTTTGAAGAAAATAGGATGAAATTTAATAAGGACAAATGCAAAGTACTCCACTTAGCAAGGAACAATCAATTACACATATACAAAATGTGAAATGACTTCCTAGGAAGAAGTACTGAGGAAAGGGATGTGGGGGTCATAGCGTATCACAAACTAAATACAAGTCAACAGTAAACACTTGCAAAAAAAAAAAAAAAAGCAAACATTCTGGGGTGTATTAGCAGGTGTGTTATAAGCAAGACATGAGAGGTAATTCTTCCACTCTACTCTGTGCTAATTAGCAGCGGCAGCTCCAGGCATCAGCGCGTGCCTGGGGTGGCAAGCCACGAGGGGTGCCCTGCCGGTCGCCATGAGGGCGGCAGTCAGGCAGCCTTTGTCAGCTTGCCTGCGGGAGGTCCGCCGGTCCCGTGGATTCGGCAGCAACTCAGCAATGGGTATGCTGAATCCGTGGGAGCAGGAACCTCCTGCAGGTGCACCACCAAAGGCAGCCTGCCTGCTGTGCTTGGGGTGGCAAAAAAGCTAGAGCTAACCCTGCTAATTAGGCCTCATTTGGAGTATTGTGTCCGGTTCTGGGTGCCACATTTCAGGATCCACTGAGGTCACTTCCAGTCCTACACTTCTAGTATAACAGTGAGAGACTTAAGAAGCTCAGTATATTAAACTGATTCAACAGAAGGTTAAGAGACAATTTGATCAAGGTCTAAAAATACCTACCTGCGAAGAAGGTTTCTGATAGTGGAGAGCTCTTTAACCTAACTAACAATGATATACAAGATCTAGTGGCTAGAAGCTTAAGCTAGATACATTCAGGTTAAAAATAAGGCACAATTATTTTAGCAGTGAGGGTAATTAATGACCGATACAACTTACCAAGAGATATGGTGGATTCTCAGTCACTTGAAGTCTTTAAATCAGAATTAGATTCTTTCTACAAAATATGTTCTGGCTCAAATCCAAGATATGAATTTGGTGCAAGAATAATTGTGTGAAATTGCTATACAGAAAGTCAGCTTAGATGGTCATATTTGTCCCTTCTGGCCTTGAATCTATGAATCTAATAATTTTAATTGTGAATATTTATTGTTCATTCTCAAGCAAGGATCTGGCAAAAAAAAAAAGCAACAGTAGTGTAGTTTCTAACAATAGTGTATATGTTTTTTTAAAATGTGCCAATTTACAAAACAATGTATCTGGTTAACTCCAGTTTTCATAAGGAAAATCTTATTTTTCAACTGAGGGGCCTTACTAGCAGTTAGTTTACAAAACAGCATCCATCATTCTATGGAGAATAGCAAGAAATGTGTGTTCATTTATTTTTTTAAAAGGTAAGTTTAGATCTAAGCAGGCATCTGTCACACCCATTTTAAGCTCATTTTAGCCAATGAATCAATGTGACAATATTATTTAAAATGTTAATAACTTCTAATATTAGGTTAATTGACTAAATCCGTCCTATCCACTAGATCTCAACTAGATCAGTCTGATGAACTTGGTTTTATTTTATTCCTCCTTACCTTTTTTTGCTAACAGTTATAACTTTTTGGACTCCAGTTAACACCTCTGGTTAAAAGAAAGTCTAATTTGACGACAGACCTCAAGTACTAATTTTGAGGCTGACATTGCATTCATTGTGGTTCATAGGTGAGAAGGAGCTAGGGAAAATTAGGCTTACAATATAAACTGAATTGCTATCTAACGCATACAGTGTCTGCTGCCTTTCCATAACAATTTCTTCTGTGTTTTGTTATCTTTCTAAAAGTTCATTGCCAATAAGCTGTAGGTTCTGATGGTCAATTACCTGCCAGTATATTTAAAGTCCTTTAGCTCAACAACTTACTCTACTAGAAATAATCAGATAAATAATCTTCAAAGGCAAAAATAGGCTATGAATGCTCTAAACTGCCTACACCTCATCATTCAGTTTAATACATAATCCTGATTGTATCATTAGGCAAATCCTAGAGCTGGACAAAGGGCAAAGGCAACGGCAACCCAAATATTGATATTTTCTCAAATGTGCCACCCATAAGCAGAAGAAAATATTTTTATTTTATTCACATTATTTTGTCTTTGTGCTTATTGTCCACTAATTTGCTTCAGCACAGTGCCTCTGTTACCCAATGGCAGACTCAGGGCTTTGTATTAGCCAATTTCCCACTAATGCCATCTTGAGAGCAACGCCTGCTGCCACTACTACATTTACTGCCGTCTTGCAAACATTACCTTTGGCTTCAGTAATAAGAATGTGGAAAAAAGGATAATAATGGAGATTCTGGGACAAAATGGGGATGTCTGTCCTTGAACCATTCCCAGCCTTATTTGTGTCATCCCTCTCATCAATAGCTTCTCTCCTCTCTCTTTCCATCTGTCCCCTCCTGCTCTGGCTTTCTGTATTCAGTCCAAGGCCTGGTCTACACTAGGGGTTGGGGGATCGACCTAAGATACACAACTTCAGCCTACGAGAATAGCGTAGCTGAAGTTGACATATCTTAGTTTGACTTACCTCGCGTCCTCACAGTGCGGGGTTGATTGCTGTGGCTCCCCTATTGACTTTGCTTCTGCCTCTCGCCAAGCTGGAGTTCAGAAGTCGATGGGAGAGCAATCGGGGATTGATTTATTGTGTCTACACTACACATGATAAATCGATCCCTGATAGATCGATCGCTACCCACCGATCCGGCGGGTAGTGTAGACGTATGCCAAGATGCATCTGCCATGTTACTGTGAACTAAGGCAATTTTTTAAGGAGTTTCTTAGGGCAGATTTTCCCAAGTGAGGACCTTCTTTCTTTATATGGACACTTTTTGTGATTGAAGGTTTTACCAGCAAAAGCGTCTCTAACTTCGTTAATATTGAAATGACTCCAGCTGAAAGGTGAGTTGTTTGTATTTTTCTGCTTCACCACAAATAGTGGAACAGACTAACTTCCCCTGTTTCATTTCAGGAGAGAAATGTTTTCCACAGCATAGCAGGCCCTTGTCCCCCTGGTAAGGCCTCTCGATGCCACCACAGTGCAGGTAATAATACACTCCCACCTCAGATAAAGAGCTGACGTATCAGAGTTAAGATTGCAAGTGAACAGTTTGGTGACTGAGGACAAGATCCAAAGTCCAGTGAAATCAATGGAAAGATTCCCATTAACTTTAATAGCCTTTGGATGTAGCCCATATAAAGATTTTTTCCCCCTGTATAGACAATACAATTCTCATTCCATTTGAAAGATTCCAATTTATGTTTAAAAGAGTTTACCTCGCCCCAAACAGAATATCCATTATCAATGTCCCAGGCATTACAAATTTTGAATGAATTAGGACCGGGGAACCAACAGTCTGCTGTGGCACTGTAGGATTTTACTTCTGATGACCATACATAACTATCAACCTATTAATCCATATCAGTAAAATATTTATTTTCCCAGTGGTATGAGGCTACATAATAAGTTTGAATTCTTTTGACAGTGCTGACTGGTGATCATACACTATCACAACAGAATATATTGATCATACAGTATCACAACAGAATATATTGTCACCATGATAAAACTGAACTGGAATACAAAATTTTGAAAGCCACTGTCTAACAGGCATGATTCAAAAACCTGTTTTGAGCACATCCGCTGTTTTTATTTAAATTTATACAAAACATTTACAACATCTTGATGATACAATTGAGAAAGTTGCAACACATGTTGCTATAGCAGTGTTTCTCAAACTGGGGTCGCCACTTGTGTAGGGAAAGCCTCTGGTGGGCCAGGCCAATTTGTTTACCTGCCCCATCCACAGGTATGGCTGATCGCAGCTCCCACTGGATGCAGTTTGCTGCTCCGGGCCAATGAGAGCTGCTGGAAACGGCACGGGCTGAGGGACTTACTGGCCACTGCTTCCAGCAGCTCCCACTGGCCTGCAGCAGAGAACCATGGCCAGTGGGAGCTGCAATCGGCTGGATCTGTGGACGGGGCAGGTAAACACACTGGCCCGGCCCACCAGGGCCTTTCCTTACACAAGCGGTGACCCCAGTTTGAGAAACACTGGCTCATCTTAATAAAAAAAAAATGCATTCACCACACTTTTTACTCACTTGTTCATGCAGAGTTTGGATTGTGCCAAACAGAAGATGTGAGTCTGTATAAAAATCCCATTAGGCCATTCACTCCAATCCCAGGCAAGTTCAGAAGTATTCATGTATATTCTTTAGTGCTTTGTCAAGTCCTAAATGATTCAAATGATGGGGCTTCCCTCACTTCTTTTCAGAGACTTTTACTGTCTAATAATAGGCCTCACTATTAAATGATTCTTGCTCAGTTTCAGCCCATTACCGATGTCTCCCCCCCACCTCCCAAGTTATGCACTCAGGAATGCCAATGAAGTTACGCCAATGACCAATCTGGCACAGGATACATTCTTTACATGAAAAATGAGACTCTGTATAAGGTACCACAGGCAGTGAATATGGCAACTCACCTTCTCTCATTTGGTACCCAAATGGTATTCCTTCAGCTCTCCTTGTGCTCTGATGCTGAGGCTGTAACTCCACCAGGGGGACTGTAAGACACAATGACAGACACCCCCTGTAGTTTACAAGTATGGTAAAAGTATTATTGGTAGTTTTTAAGTGATCATCATCACTGGGCAAGTTCTAAGGTTCTACTCTTTAGCACAGGGGTAGGCAACCTATGCCACACGTGCCGAAGGCGGCACGTGAACTGATTTTCAGTGGCACTCACAATGTCTGGGTCCTGGCCACCGGTCCAGGGGGGCTCTGCATTTTAATTTAATTTAAATAAAGCGTCTTAAATATTTTAAAAACTTTATTTACTTTACATACAACAGTTTAGCTTTTTATTATAGACTTATAGAAGGAGACCTAAAAATGTTAAAATGTATTACTGACACGCAAAACCTTAAATCAGAGTGAATAAATGAAGACTCAGCACACCATTTCCGAAAGGTTGCCGACTCCTGCTTTAGCATGTATTCATTAATTATTTAGGAGGTTTTTTTAATATAGTGAGAAAGAAAATATAAAGAGCGCCTGTAAGAGCTCAACAAGATTTGCACATGATACTGTATAGTACAATTTCCTGCTGTGCACAAATTCCAGCTTGTATCTTTTATGTAGCAGATCCGCAGCACAGCTTCCCATTTCTGATTAATATTCAAGGATAAAAATAACCATAAGGAAGTCTGTGATTGCAAAAGTCTATATATAAAGTGAATGATTTCAAACAGAATGTACTGAAACTTAGGAGGGTCATGTTGGCAAATTAAATGATTTGTGGTTCTAGAATATAATTTTCCAAGAAGGTGATTTATTGATTAGCAATACTTAATCATGTTTTCATGGAAATATAAAAAGCTAGTTGTTAATTCAAGCAAGTTATAGCAGAATTTTCTAGATAGCTCTGAAATTATTTTAATCTATCCATGTAAACAACGGTCATTCTGGTTGCAATTGTTTTTCTAAAAGGGTCCAAATTTCTAATAAAACTGTGCCCAGTTGGGTATTAAGCAGCCCAAAAACAGTCAAAGATCTAATTCTTTTAGGTACAAGTGTGCTTGATGTTATCCAGGCACACTAAGGAATACAACAACAAAACAAAAAGAGATGGCACACTGTTATAACATTCATAAGATTGCCACACCACCAAGTGTTCCTCAGACTCATGTTTGCTTTAAATCTCACAAGCTTCAAAATGCCCAGATCATTTTCAGGAGATTCAACAGGACTTAGGCCTCAAAATTAACAGGATCCCACTTAAGCGTAATTATGCTTTGCAGGATTGCAGCCTAAGCCACTTACTATCCCCAGTGTTCCCAAGCCTCCTTGAGCTCAAGGTTAGAAGCCACCTTCCCTAGCTAGCCCCTTAACTATTGAGCCCCCAAATTACCATTCCACAAGACTCCCAAAGTGAGGTTTTTATAGTTTCCTCCTGGCTGCAATCAACCCTAACCTAATCCTAGTCCTCAAAAAGGAGGAATTTGCCTTTAACAGCCCTCTATTTTAGAAGCCTGGAGCTAGTCTCCTATCCTGGAGACTCAGGTGGGCCTAGACTATTTTTTTTCTTCTTTTTTGGGGGGGGGGGCGCTAATAAGTGGCTACTTAGGCACAGAAACTAATCTAATGTCAGATATTGATGTCTTTGGTTTTGAATCTAGCTCCAGGAGTTAGTATTATTTATTTTGTTACAACAGCATTTAAGGATCAGCTGAGAATGGGACCTCATTGTGATAGAAAATGTACAGAGTCATAGACAGACAGACAAAGGGTTCGGGAATGGGATATAACACAAGTAGAGTGAACAATGGGATGGGCTGCAAACTTCATATTAGCTCCACGAATTTTCGTCCCCTTTGTGGGATGTTTGTGGAGGGGTATTTTTATAACAGTTCTTTGGATGGGGTTTTGATATCAGGGGATTAGCTGGATGGAAAGAATAAGAAATGGAGAAGGGATATAGAAGGGTGTGGGTGGGGAAGTGAGGACAGAAGCACAGAGAGCAGGAAAATAAGGGGTTGGAGCAAAGAACCCATCAGCATAAAGCAGAGAATATCCAGAGTCCAAACCGTAGAAGGTAGCATGATGACATCATAGAGTCATAGAGTTTAAGGCCAGGATCAATCACCAGATCAGTCTGATCTTCACATCATAGGCCACTAAACCCCACCCAGATACCCCACACTGAGTCCAGTAATCTGGATTAGACTAACCTCCTAAACTATTGTGTACCCCAGGCAGATAAAAGGAGGGACTGAGGTGTTCCAAGGCCCATGCAATAGCAGGTAATTGATTTGGTGAGATACACTTAGAAACTGACATGAATGCCACACTGTAGAATGTGGTGAAAACCTCCCAAAGTTCTTCCTGATCTGACTTGGGGGAAAATTCCTTCCCGACCCTGAAAATGGAGATCAGTGTCCATTGGTTCCTGACTAGAATTTCTTTGTTCCCTAAATCCACCTGGGTGTGAGGAGGAGAAAAGCATGTGGCGGCAGAGGATGAAATCTGATAGCTGAAGAGTGTTCAGCAGGCAAGCACCCATGTGTAGTGACTGTAAAACACCTGAAGGTTTGATATGGTGTCTTTTGATAAATACTTGTTAACGTGTTAGTTTTTTTTTTTCTGAACTATATACTCTTGTGAGACCTCACAGCCTCCTCCTTGTTGGGTTAGCACAAGGAGGTGGAGTTCTCCAGATGATGATACACCCACGAGCTCAGAAACAACAGAACAGGAGAGGGGACAGTGGTAGCTCCCACCTGGGCAGAAAACATACACCCTTTACCCCAACTTCTCTCACATGATTACTTCCTGAGTCAGGGGTCCTTCCCTGCAGGGAGGAGCCACAGTTTTTAGGGGCATGCTTTCAGCCTTCAGAGTCCGAACAGAGACAAGGCTATACCCTTGGCTTGGGGTATTTAGGTTTATTCTCAGGGTACAGATTCTCTGTCTAGTATCCTCTTCTAAGAGCTGAGACCCTGCAGTACAACTGTCCAATCCCTGAAACCAGTGGTGACCCCCTCAAACTCTGGGTTTACAGTTTACCTCTTCGGGGCATGTGATAGCAAAAGCCAACAGACACAAAAACAGCTTTCCCATCGAATTCTAAAATGTCATTGCTCTTTACATAACAGCACAAGAGTTACACAGATCTTGACAAAATAGACACACCTACGTGTGTATCCCATGCTTCAGTTTCCTCACAGCTCTGGAAAGTTGTTTGGTATTGAACAGAGCCCTCTTAGTTATCCAGGATCCTTCCCCTAAACCTGCATATGACTTTCCCTCCAAAACAAGCAGACTTCTAGTTTTCTCTGACCTTGGCTGGTCCGCTATTAAAACAGGATCCCCTGTTATGAAAGCCTGTCTCCCTCTTCCCCTCTCCTGACCAAAAGCTTCCTATGGGGCTTTGTGAGTCTTCTCTTATCCACCCAGCCTCTGTGATTTTTAAGGGCTAGCATCAACAACTTGATTTCTTTGTCCTGATTCTGGAGATGTTCTACAATCTAAATGCAAGCCTCCTGCAGAGTGGTAAGAGAAAACTGGTCCTCTTAGGCTTCAGCTAGCTCATTTTCCCATGGTGCTGCCACCTCATCGGGTGGCCATAAAGCTCTAACGACTCACCATTGTACCTGGTATGGAAGGAACATAGAATCATAGAACTGGAAGATACCTCAAAAGGTCATCTAGTCCAGTCCCCTGCACTCAGGGTCTATTATCTAGACCATGACACAGACTTTATGAGCAAATGGTGGATTCCACATCCACACAGAGGCACTCACAAGGAAAACTTCATAGCATCAACCAGAGTTCATAGATTATACAGTTCCCCCAAACTGTCACACAGGCCCACACATAAATGCCAAGGCTAGCTCCACTATCAAGCTTCTTGTTTTCCTTGCCAAAATTAAAGAGCAGCTGATGAACCACAGAGATAAATGTTAAATCATATAATGTTGAAAACATTAAGACTTTAAATTAAGATTCGGCACATATCTTCATAATGGGGAATTCTAAACTTGCAGTGGACGTATTACTCAAAAGCCATTATTTAAAAGATATTATATACTCCTATACTGAAAAAAATGTAATGTTCTTCCAACCTGGGTGTCTACCTCCTTCTCTGCTAGCTCCTTAGGGTTTGACACATCATGCTCATCATAACACGTTCACAACAACTCATAAAACCAGCTTTATAAATGATGTTTCCTGCTTAGTCATTTCTGTTAAAGCCTCCCAGTGTCTGTTATTTTAGTGGTAACTCACTCAAAGGAATTTTTTAAACTGTTGTTGCAAACACTGCAATTATTATACAACACACTGAAGATTACAACCCTGATCCTTGGTGTCGGTCACTATGCACCTCTCCATTGGCCCAAAGTGGCTCTGAGCCCAGTGGATCTGGCTCTATTTCACAGGGGGATTCTTAGGTAGTGGAATGATCACCCGTAGTAATCTCACCCCATCCTGCTGGCATAGGGGAGAGGTTATAGAAGGGGTTCCCATATGTACCAGCTCCTATAAGGGCCCCATGGGGCCATTGCCATCTAGTGCAGTTAGGGCAATTTTCTGGCTGCTTTAATCTGTGTGGGAAGACTGGCAAAGTGCAGAACAGCCCTTAGGATGAAGGTAATGCAAAGGGCACCTTTTTTCCAGCCTTTGTCAGCTGTACAGAGTGCTCTTCAGCCACACTGAGGATCTGACCTTGTGATTAATCTACATGTAGATCCCATCCCATTGACAATCTAGGACCGCATTTTAAAACAAAACACAAGAAGTCAAGAACCACAGTTGTGTTCAAGTTTCCTATTTATTCTGAAGGGTGCTGATGCTAAAATAACACTCTAATCACATTGCTAATTATAGTGTCTGCAGAACTGGCAAAATCAGCTTTATATAGAACTTTCATAAACTGAGACCAAGGGATGATCTAAAACATCATTTTCCCTATAAAGTAGAAAGACTTAATATTATCCATTATGATTTTTCTCTCTTAATAGGAATATTCATCATTGCCTTTTGCAAAGCTCAAAGAATTAAATGCATTTTAAAAAAACACAGGCAGTAATTTATACACAGATAAATTAGTAATGACACGTCTAAACTACTGCCAGTTCTTGCGTCTGTATTGGGGAATAGTGAGCCATGGTCTTCAGCTTTGTCAGAAATGATGAAGGCCCCAATCCTACAAACAGTTACTCATGTGCTTACCTTTACTACCACGAGACTTGTCATGATAGTAAAGTTAAGCACATGTGTGTTTGAAGGATATGAGCCTCAGAGTGTGGATCAAATATCACTGTGTGTTATTCAAGCAGAATGTACCTGTTAATTGTAGCTCTTCCACTGGGAGCCAATGGGCAGAGTATTCTCACTCCAGAAGAGGTCACAGCAGTGATCCATTACATCCAGACAGTGGGTTAGCATTTTGGGACGGGCACACAATATTTTTTGCTGCCATCACCAAAAGTAACCAATTCCTGTCCCTGGGACCACACCCCAATGCACAGGACCAGGCTGAGGATTTTGGGGAGAGATAATAAGATGATTTTTGGGGATAAATGCCAAATTTAGTGGATACATTTTATAAATAAGGTGAGTCAAGCTTTTTGTTCCCCATCTCAACCTCCCGTTATTAGAAATATACATTTGCTGCTTGTCCTGGGCATAGTTGCCAACACATAAAAGAGCTTTACAAGGAACAATTGTTAATGGGCCACTAGTCTTCCAGCCATTGGAGGATTTTCACTTTATAAACATTAACTGCTGAATTGTCACAACACCCTCATGAAGTAGATATGATTGTCCCAATTGTGTAGGTTGAAAAACTGGGGGAAAATACTTGAAGACAAAAGTTTTGACACTTTTGAAAATCAGGTCACTTCTTTAGGTGCATAACTTTAGGGACTCACTCTTGAAAATCCTCACCTTATAGATCAGGCGTAGGCAACCTATGGCACGCGTGCCAAAGGCGGCACACGAGCTGATTTTCAGTGGCACTCACACTGCCCGGGTCCTGACCACCAGTCCGGGAGTGCTCTGCATTTTAATTTAATTTTAAATGAAGCTTCTTAAACATTTAAAAAACTTTATTTACTTTACATACAACAATAGTTTAGATATATATTATAGACTTGTAGAAAGACATCTTCTAAAATGTTAAAATCTATTATTGGCATGAGAAACCTTAAATTAGAGTGAATAAATGAAGGCTTCGCACACCATTTCTGAAAGGTTGCCGACCCCTGTTATAGATTGTGAAAGGTGCCAGAACCCTGACACCCAAAATCCTTTGTTCTTGTTAATAAATTACTCTCCCTATGTATCAAACAAAGCCAAAAGTATTTTTTTCATATCTTTTTAATCACATCTTGTCATTGGATCTCAAAAATGAAAACTGAGCAAGTGGAGATAAAAAGGACGCTGCAGACAAATTCCTTCTGCATCAGGCTTATAAATTTATTCCATGAAGTAATCTTATTTCCAATTAAAACTGATGCTAATTCTGGCACATCAGATGCAGTATCTTTATTTTTGCTTTATTCATCTAAAAACAAATTCTCTTTTCCGCTATCCTCTCTTATCTTTTTTAATTGCACCTATTGACAGTAAGGATGGTTTCAGATCTCAGAACCAACACCAAGAGTCTGTATTATAAATAGTAAAACTGTTCTCTTTGCACCAAAGACCAAGCAAATTGAGCCACCTACTTTAATGGGAGAAGGATTAGAACCTAACTTTACATCTAACCTAACGTGAAATCCTGGCCCCGCTGAAGTCCACTAAGGGACTGAGGCATTGCAATGCTGAGCATCACATCATCTAACTTTTAGGTGCCTTGAAATATCACAGGAACAACTATGGGATCCACAATGGGATCCATAAAGGCTGAGTTAGGCACCGAAGCTCCTTATACGAAGAACAGGGAGAGATAGGAACCTAAGAATGCAATGCACAAAAGCCAGCATGCTAGGTGGGGAGTTGGCTAAACTAGCTATGGGAGATGCCAATGTGATAATCCCTGCCCCTTTCTCAGAGATAAGTGCCGAAGTCCAAGCTGCAGGGAGGTGCATAAAACTACTAGTGATCCACGAAAAGAAACTGCTCTCCTGGCTTAAGTGTAGTTTCTTGCAGGAAAGTGTTAGATGCCTGCCTTTTTTCCACACTAAGAGGAGGAGGTGGCCAGAGAGAGTGAAAGACATGACTATAGACCAGTGATTAGCGGGCAGCAGTCCCTGGATCAAATCATCCTGTTCTAACCCCTCTTTCCTTATTTATCCAGTGAAACATCTTCAACAGGAGATACTGAACACACACACCCTCAGAATATCCCATAGTTCAGTGATTACAGCACTCACCTGAGAGGTGGGAGACTCCACTTCCAATTCCCCTTGAACCTGGGTCGCCCACATGCCAGGTAAATTCTCTGATGAATGGGCTAAAAGCTGTAAGGTGGGCAGCATCAGCACTAGCACCCCCACTATCTCCTCCAGCTGGATTTTGAATGGGGCTCAATCCAGTGGGCACCCTCCAAGTATCCCTACCAGATCAGGCCCCTTGAGCAAATTAGGTGACCAAATACCTTTCTTTCCCTGGATTTTATGCACAATATCTGGAGAGAGGCAGCAGTGCATATGCCCAGAGGCAGAAACTTAAGTGCTAGTTTTGACTTTGAAAAGCTTAGGCATCACATAAATTTAGATGCCTTCATCATTCAGCAAAAGTTTTGTAGATTGTACGTAAAATCAGGACTTAAGCATCCAAGTTTCTTCATGGATTCTATCTTAGGAGTTTTGCAAGTGACTTCACGGAGGCCAGGATTTCACCTTTAGCCTCAGTCACCCCAAGAACAGTGCCTAGATATATTATTATTGTATTTATTATTTGGATTGTGGTCCTAGAGGCCCAGCCCCCCTGCACCAAACACTGTACAATCCAATTACAAAAAGACGGTCCTTGTCCCTGGAGAATTTACCATTTAAATATAAGACAGCTGACAGCAGGTAGATGAGTAGGGATGATGTTGGTGCTAAAAGAGCAGAGAGAGAGAGACAAAGCCCAAGAGGTAAATGGGATCAAATTCAGACTAAAAGGATTAGTCCATGGCAATTAACAAAATAATATATATTCAAAATAGATAGGAAATATTTTAAAAAACAATTATGAACTATAAATATATGTGTCCCAGCCAGCTTCTCATCACTGTATTTGTATCTCTTTCCTTGCTCCCTTTGTCTGTCTTTTTCTATTTAGATCATTAGATCTTTGAGGCAGGAACTATGTCTGTGCAGCATCTAGCATAACTGAACTTGATCCTAGCTGGGGTTCTTGGACGCTGCTGTTATACAAATAGATAAACAGCATAATCTGTAAGAGATTTAAAATTAAGGAGGAGGAATATTTCAAACTGAGTTTTTTCAATAAATGGGGAACCTGTGGAATTGTTTCAGAATCCGGTGATCCTAGTCCCATTTTTTTGTATATGTAACAAGGCAGGCAGTGGCATTCTGCACATCTTGGATTCGGAAAGTGGTGACTTGGGCAAACCTGGGTAAGAGGGCTGCAGTAGTCAAGGTAAGCAGATATGGAGTTATGCATGAGGAGTTCAGCAGGAGATGGAGTGAAATCAATGTCACAGAAATACAATGTTCCAGAGGCAAGGTTGGAGAGATTTGCAGGCAGAAATGAGGGAGGAGCCCAGAGGCAATGGAAGCAAATTGAAAGTCTGAAACAAACACAGAAGAGATGGTTGTGTGCTTGAGAATTACTATTTTCACTTCCAGTTTGCACATAGGCTTCTCTGCTCTTAGAAGCTTCAATAAAAGTTGTACACCATCAAAAAGTGATTCAAACTGGGCCCATCAATTGCTGTTCCAACAGAGAGAGCTGACTATACTGCTTGGGGTAACATCCCATAATGCTTTGCCTTTTCAGCTCTCACAGAAGCCTTTCACAATAAGAACATAAGAATGGCCATACGGGGGTCAGACCAATGGCCCATCTACCCAGTATCCTGTCTACCGACAGTGGTCAATTCCTGGTGCCCCAGAGGGACTGAAGTTAACAGGTAATGATCAAGTAATCTCTCTCCTGTCTTTCATCCCCACCCTCTGACAAACTGAGGCTAGGGACACCATTCTTTACCTATCCTGGCGAATAACCATTAATGGACTTAACCTCCATGAATTTATCCAGTTCTCTTTTAAACACTGTTATAGTCCTAGCCTTCACAACCTCCTCAGGCAAGGAGTTCCACAAGATCACTGTGCGCTGTGTGAAGAAGAACTTCCTTTTATTTGTTTTAAACCTGCTGCCCATTAATTTCATTTGGTGACCCCTAGTCCTTATCTACTTTCTCCACATCACTCATGATTTTATATACCTCTATCATATCCCCCTTAGTCTCTTCTTTTCCAAGGTGAGAAGTCCTAGCCTCTTTAGTCTGTCCTCATATGGGACCCGTTCCAAACCCCTAATCATTTTAGTTGCCCTTCTCTGAACCTTTTCTAGTGCCAGTATATCTTTTTTGAGATGAGGAGAAGACCACATCTGTATGCAGTATTCAAGATGATGTGGGCATACCATCGATTTATATAAGGCAATAAGATATTCTCCATCTTATTCTCTATCCTTTTTTTAATGATTCCTAACATCCTGTTTGCTTTTTTGACTGCCACTGCACACTTGCATGGACATCTTCAGAGAACTATCCACGATGACTCCAAGATCTTTTCCTGAATTAGTTGTAGCTAAATTAGCCCCCATCATATTGTATGTATAGTTGGGGTTATTTTTTCCAATGTGCATTACTTTACATTTATCCACATTAAATTCATTTGCCATTTTGTTGCCCAATCACTTAGTTTTGTGAGATCTTTTTGAAGTTCTTCACAGTCTGCTTTGGTCTTAATATCTTGAGCAGTTTAGTATCATCTGCAAACTTTGCCACCTCACTGTTTACCCTTTCTCCAGATCATTTATGAATAAGTTGAATAGGATTGGTCCTAGGACTGACCCTTGGGGAACACCACTAGTTACCCCTCTCCATTCTGAGAAAATTTACCATTTATTCCTACCCTTTGTTCCCTGTCTTTTAACCAGTTCTCAATCCATGAAAGGACCCTCCCTTTTATCCCCATGACAACTTAATTTACATAAGAGCCTTTGGTGAGGGACCTTGTCAAAGGCTTTCTGGAAATCTAAGTACACTATGTCCACTGGATCCCCCTTGTCCACATGTTTGTTGACCCCTTCAAAGAACTCTAATAGATTTAGTAAGACATGATTTCCCTTTACAGAAACCATGTTGACTTTTGCCCAACAATTTATGTTCTTCTATGTGTCTGACAATTTTATTTCTTACTATTGTTTCACTAATTTGCCCAGTACTGACATTTAGACTTACTGTCTGTAATTGCCGGGATCACCTCTAGAGCCTTTTTAAATATTGGTGTTACATTAGCTATCTTCCAGTCATTGGGTACAGAAGCCGATTTAAAGGACAGGTTACAAACCATAGTTAATAGTTCTGCAATTTCACATTTGAGTTCTTTCAGAACTCTTGGGTGAATGCCATCTGGTCCTGGTGACTTGTTAATGTTAAGTTTATCAATTAATTCCAAAACCTCCTCTAATGACACTCAATCTGTGACAGTTCCTCAGATTTCACCTACAAAAGCCGGCTCAGGTTTGGAATCTCCCTAACATCCTCAGCGCCGTGAAGACTGAAGCAAAGAATCATTTAGTTTCTCCTCAATGACTTTATCGTCTTTAAGCGCTCCTTTTTGTATCTCGATCCGTCCAGGGGCCCCACTGGTTGTTTAGCAGGCTTCCTGCTTCTGATGTACTTAAAAACATTTGTTATTACTTTTGAGTTTTTGGCTAGCTTTCTTCAAACTCCTTTTTGGCTTTTCTTATTACATTTTTTACACTTAATTGGCAGTGTTTATGCTCCTTTCTATTTACCTCACTAGGATTTGACTTCCACTTTTTAAAAGATGCCTTTTTATCTCTCACTGCTTCTTTTACATGGTTGTTAAGCCACGATGGCTCTTTTTTAGTTCTTTTACTGTGTTTTTTAATTTGGGGTATACATTTAAGTTGGGCCTCTATTATGGTGTCTTTTAAAAGTGCCCCATGCAGCTTGCAGGATTTCACTCTAGTCACTGTACCTTTTAATTTCTGTTTAACTAACTCCCTCATTTTTGCATAGTTCCCCTTTCTGAAATTAAATGCCACAGTGTTGGGCTGTGAGATGTTCTTCCACCACAGGGATGTTAAATGTTATTATATTATGGTCACTATTTTCCAAGCAGTCTTGTTATAGTTACCTCTTGGACCAGCTCCTGCGCTCACTCAGGACTAAATCGAGAGTTGCCTCTCCCCTTGTGGGTTTCCTGTACCAGCTGCTCCGAAGCAGTCATTTAAAGTATCGAGAATTTTTGTCTCTGCATTTGTCCTGAGGTGAACCATGTTCCCAGTCAATATGGGGATAATTGAAATCCCCACTATTATTGAGTCCTTAATTTGATAGCCTCTCTAATTTCCCTTAGCAATTTCATCATCACTATCACTATCCTGGTCAGGTGGTCGATAATAGATCCCTAATGTTATATTCTTATTAGAGCATGAAATTACTATCCATAGAGATTCTATGGAACATGTGGATTCACTTAAGATTTTTATTTCATTTGATTCTACATTTTCTTTCACATATATTGTCACTCCCCACCCCCCTGCACAATCTGTTCTGTCCTTCCAATATATTTTCTACCCCGGAATGATTGTGTCCCATTGATTGTCCTCAGTCCACCAGGTTTCTGTGATGCCTATTATATCAATATCCTCTTTTATCACTAGGCACTCTAGTTCATCAGTCTTATTATTTAGACTTCTAGTGTTTGTGCACAAGCACTTTAAAAACTTGTCACTGTTTATTTGTTCGCCCTTTTCTGATGTGTCCGATTTTTTATGTGAATGTTTCTCGTCAGATCTGGCCCTTACATTATTGTCTTCCATCCTCTGCTCTTGACTATTAACCTAGAGAATCTGTCAATAGACTCTGCTCTAATAGAAGTCTCTGTCTGATCCACATGCTCCTCTGCAGCAATTGGCTTTCCCCATCTCCTAGTTTAAAAACTGCTCTGCAATCTTTTTAATGTTAAGTGCCAGCAGTCTGCTTCCACTTTGGTTTAGGAGCCCATCTCTCCTGTATAGGCTCCCCCACATCCCAAAAGTTTCCCCAGTTTCTAATGAATCTAAACCCCTTCTCTCTATACCATCATTTCATCCATGCATTGAGACTGAAGCTGTGCCTGCCTACCTGGCCCTGCATATGAACTGGGAGCATTTCTGAGAATGCCACCATAGAGGTCCTGGATTTCAGTCTCTTCCCTAGCAGCCTAAATTTGGCTTCCAGGACATCTCTCCTACCCTTCCCTATGTCATTGGTACCTACATGTACCACGACCACCGGCTCCTCCCCAGCACTACACATAATTCTATCCAGATGCCTCGAGAGAGCCACAACCTTCACACTAGGCAGGCATACGGTTCTCCTGGTCATCACAAACCCAGCTATCTATGTTTCTAATGATAGAATCTCCTGTTACTAACATCTGTCTTTCCCTAGTGACTGGAGTTCCCTCCTCTGGAGAGGTAACCTCAGTGTGAGAGGATACCCCAACACCATCTGGAAAGAGGGTCCCAACTATGGGAAGGTTTCCCTCTGCTCCTGTTGACTGCTCTGCTTCCCTGGACCTTTCATCCTCCTCAACAGCATAGAGGCTGTCTGACCAGAGGTGGGACAATTCTACAGTGTCCCAGAAAGCCTCATCAACATACCTCTCTGCCTCTCTTAGCTCCTCCAGTTCCTCCACCCTGGCCTCCAAAGCCCATAAGAGGTATTTGAGGGCCAGGAGCTCCTTGCACCGAATGCACACATACGAATAAATTAATAGATCTGACTGCTGAGGAATGAGACATAATTGCAACTATTGTACTAGAACTTTTAATTAATCAATGTATAAATAGAAGCAGGACCAGCTCTACTGTTTTTGCCACCCTAAGCAGCGTGCCAATTTGCCGCCATGGATGGCAGAGGCAGTCCGCATGCTGTTAGGGTGGCTCACGTGTTTCCGCGGTGGCGGCAGTTCAGCAGCAGCTTTTATGTTCAGCTGCCCACAGCGGCAATTCGGCGGCTTCTGTCTTCCGGCTGAAGGCAGAAACTGCCACTCAATTGCCGCCACCGCGGAAACGTGCATGCTGCCCTAACGGCACATGGACTGTCCCAGCTGTCCTCGGTGGCAATTTGGCGCACTGCTTGGGGGCAAAAACACACACATTGCAGCCCCTTGCAGATTGCCGCCCCAAGCACCTGCTTGGAATGCTGCCCTGAATAGAAGCTTTTGCGACAGTTGCATGCTTTTGTTAAGTTGTGCCATAATTGTATTGTATGATAGTGGTAGACTGAATGTAGTAAAACCTACTATTTCCCATATTTTTATTTGAACATAAACATTCAGGGCCAAATTATGCAACAAACTAGGAACTGTATGGCAGTGATAATGGACTATAAGTCATTCAACAACATTTATTAAGTAATTCCCAAAAGACTCAACAAAGCAGAAATAGATAACTAAAGCAAAATCTGTATTTGCATTATCCCAGAGGAATTCTGTCACAGTCCAGGGCAATTGCACCTGCATTTCCCCTCAGTGGTTCAGTAAGGGAACACACTCTTGGCTTTCAGCTCCCCAGCCATTGCCTTTCTTGAGTGGAAATATATCTCTCTCCCTTCTGACTAGGGTATTCCCAGGTTGCACAGTTCCTCTGGCTTCACTGTGTATCTCCCAGCACAGACAGGTTGCCCAAGGACACCTGTTTGCTTTCTCTCCAGAGACTGATAACAGAGTGATCGTCAACAGTTATAAGTTACCACACAGCACTTCATATGCAAGCCTACTTTATTCCTAAGGTAAAAAGCATTATAGAGAAAACACATTCAAAACAATAAAAGAACCTCCACACATGCTAATAAGTTTACCAGAATTAACCCCAACCCTACTATGGATTCTGGCTGGTGCAATCCTTCCAATAGTGCCCTAAGGATTGGGGCCCTCTGTGGACCAGGGGTCCTGTCCATTTTCTGGATCAGGAAGAAGGACCTGAGCCAGTTTAAAACCCTTTCTTTGTCTGTTAGTCTCTGGAGAATCCAGTTTGAAGTAGTATATGTGTACCTGTTTTGGAGGGTGATTTCTCTGGAGATATTACAATCCCCCCCTGCTGTTCTCCCATTTATAATTTCCATGGGACTACATACAGTTCCACAAAAACACATACATATTTGCATTTTTAATACCGTTGGGGGTCCATGGTATTAACTTAATTCAAGGAAGTTTAATTTAATTCAATAAAGTTCATCCAGAATATTGCAGGGAATTGTCAGTCTGTCACAAATACCACTCCTGTGGGGTTTAGGTGCTATTCAGGAGTGTACGTGGGAGGGAGGGGAGATGGGAAGGAGGCAATTATTAGACTGTACCAGACTGGTGGAGCAGATTGCAAGTAATGACACGAGGAGCAAAACGCAAACAGCAGCTGCCACCTCAGGTTCCTAAGCCACACAGACACGGAGCTCTGCTACAGCGGAGCTTAGGAGTTATGCGTGGCAGTTACATTTCCTTGCTGTGCAGTTTTAGGAATTCCACATTAGGAAGCTCTCCTCTAGCATGGCTTAGGAACCTTAGATAGTAGCTACCTCCTCCTGCAAGCCTCTCCTTGATGCCCCAAAGCAGTAATTCACCCCCATCCCCCAGAGAGAAGCTTAATGCGGGTCGGTCTCCCCAAAGGTTTGTTCTGTCTTCTGTCTAGAACCACAAGGAATCTCCCCTCTTGCTGCCTCGGGTTCTGTACTTTAAAATTAGGACTGGGGCAGAAAACAAAAACAAAAATCAACTCCTTCCTGTGGGGGAAAAAGAAAAAAAAACACACCCAAAGGTATGGAAAAGAAAGTGAAAAGGTGAGCCAGCAAGAGATGAGAGAAGGCAGAAAAATAGCCATTTTTTCTGGATTTATGCAACACCTAGAGCATATAGCATTTTGGCAGAAAGGTAATTGATGCAACAATTTGCACTGTTGTAATCCACATTACAAATATCTTTTTCATAGTATAAACCTAGTTAAATAAGAAACCATGCAGATATCCCAAAGCATTTAGACTCCTCTGTTGTGCACCCACACAGGGATGGGTCCCAATGGCAGTCCTTATAGTCCCCTGAGCAAAAGATTGCTCATGACTAGTGTTGCTACTGGCACTGGATTCTTGAGAAGGGTCATGCTCATAGTTCCATCCCTCTGTCCACTAACCAGCACAGCTGGCTCTGTGCTGAGGGGCAGCACGCTACAGGTAGTCCCAGGATAATTAAATGGCCATATTCCTTTCTCTACTACTGGAATTATCAATGAGGCAACTGCCTCTTAGAACTTCTGGGGCTGTGTGACTCCAGCCAGCCTCACTGCAGGCTCCAAGTAGTGCAATAAGACCACAGAGCTCTCAACAGGGTGACATGAGGATGAAATGCCATATTTAATTTTGGAGTTTGCTTCCTTTCACCAGGTTATGTACAACTAGACTGAACTGTATTTGTGCAAAGTTTTGTATCATTCAAATGTTTTGATTTTGAAGGTTTTGCATTGTGCCTGCAGAAATATAGGCTTCATATTAAAATGTTACATCTGGGCAACCTGGTTTATAACTTGCCTGCCTATTCATCTTAGACTAATACACAGTAAGTAGACCAAGAGGCCATGTAAGGAAATCACCACGAACAATTTGCTTTTTTTCACAGATTCATAGGTAAGGTCAGAAGGGACCATTATGATCATCTAGTCTGATCTCCTGCATAACACAAGCTATAAATTTGTGCAGTGATTCCAGCACCAAGCCCAATGACTACAGCGTATCTTTAAAAAAATGTCTTATTTGAAAGACTCCAGATGATGGAGAATGTAATACATACTTTGGTAATCCTTTCCAATGATTACTTACCCTCACTTTGTAAAATGTGCGTCTTATTTCCAGTTTGAACTCTGCTGAGTTCAAATTTCAGCCATTGGATTTTGTGGCTTTTTCTGCTAAATTAAAGAGTTCTTTACGATATCTATTTAACAAACTGGGAGATGTATCATGGAGAAATTATCTCCCCCCCCCAAAAAAAATACAGTAAAGATGATTTATAATCTCATTAAATAATTTAGGGGAATTTACTCCGTGTATATATTTTAAAAAAATCAGTGAGCAGGACTGTAGTAGTTTTGAATGCTGAATGAATTCTAATATGGATTTAACAATGTCAAGTGAGTCAGCCATTGCTGTCATCAACAACAAAGTGTGTGTCACCACCTAATTTAATTAGGGCTAGAACATATTTTAAGGGTAATATTTAATGACCAAGCACAGTTGAAATAATGAACACAAACAGAAGATAAACAAAAACTGTCAAGTAAGTACAGTCATTTTAGAGGTTTAACTGTTCTTACCTCCCTCACAATGGAAGCATGTATTCTGTTTTATAAAAGTTCCCTTTGCAAGGAGTAAAATAATCTGCAATGTATTCAGGAGGCTGGCAACACTACAGTGTTGTCCACTTCACCGCCAGAGATGAAGAACCTAAGCCCTGCAATGCAGAGAGCTAAATGTTAGTGAATGAGAATTGCTGGAACAATCCATGGGTCAATTCCTGGGCTAAAATGAAGTGAAACCTCAGAGCCCCTGAAGGGGACTGTGCAACACTGTTATGCACTGCAGACCAGTGCTCAATGGTAGTCTCTATGTGGGGTTATGCAGGGACAGAGGAAGAGAGTAAAACTGTGAACCGAGCAGATGAATAGTAGGTGTATGGCCAGAATCTAAAAATATAGTTGGTTATTCTACAAAGGACTTGACTGGATACTGTTAAAAAAAATCTGCCTGTACAAAAAGATCAATGATTTAACTGAATAGGAGTGTCACAGGTGGCTGGACCCTGTAATTAAACTAGGTCTAGCGCCCCTGTGCCAGAGAAGGTGCTCCCAGGTGGGCCAGTTCAGGGGGCAGGGGCTGTTCCCTGAGTTACAGAGGGCCAGAGTCAGTTGCAGTGAGAGCACAGTGAATCTGTAGGGAGAGACGGTCTCCTGCTGTGGTCCTCAAAGTAGGGACTTGGGGTGGGTGAGATGACCCAGCTGAAAGTTTTGTTTTTCTTTTGGGAGAAGGCAAAGAAGGCAAGTCAGACCTTGCATCTTCTCTAGCTGCTCAGAGAGCAGGATGGAACAGTACCTCAGGAAGGCTGTGCCCAGTTTAAGGCTGAGAAGAAGATTTGGGTTTGTGGTTTTTTTGAACTTTGTGTTAATGAAAAAACAGATCGCCTCCCTCTCTGCACAGAAGGATGTGTGATTGGATGAGAAAGACTATGTAGAGTTCTTAAGTGGCCCTGGAGAGGGGTGTAGGGATACTAAAGAAGGTTTATATTAGACATGGTTTATATGAAAAATGATTTATTGTTAGAAATGATTTAATGTTAATTAATACTTTATAACTAAAGGTTTATATTAGAAATAAATGTGATTCCCCAGATTTAGCCTCTAACCTGCAAGCCACAAGCTGTGTCTGTGTGAAGCCTGCTCACAGAAATACTTTGTATAAAACTTGTTAAAGGTTAATTGACTCTAAGTGCCCTTCTCTAAGTGACACTTTGTAATCACTACAAATAGAGACCTCCACCTCTGTAAATTCATTTTTATCTCACTTTATGTTCCTTCTTTTAATTGTTAAAAGACAGGGAGTCTCACACCCCAAAAGGTAAAGAGACAGTGAAATAAATGTAATTAAGATAAAGAGTGTATGTGAATGAGTGCCTAGTTTAAATGATGAATGAATGGTTAGGGAGTTACCAGCCTGAAAAATTCAGTGTCGGCCGAAGAAGGTGTCAAGTGGAATCAACCAGGTGACCCCCGGAGGGCGAACTGGGATCCACCCCAAGCACCTAACAAACATCTGACAGAATGGAGCCAGACACCTGCTGATTGATTCTGCAACAGCAGAACGACCACCCCAAGCACCTAAACAAACATCTGACAGAATAGAGCCAGCGACCTGCTGATTAATCTGGCAACAGCAGAATGAAACAACTCCCATGAACTAACATAGGGAAAAATCCCTATAAAACTGGACTCTGAAGACTGAGGACTTTGAGTCTATGGTTCTGCTGCCAGCCTCCAGGAGCATCAGGTGCACCTGACCCGGACTCGGCTCCACTCTTGTGTACAGGGTACCTGGCCAGTATTCTGTCACAAGCAACTTTAGGCTGGTAACTATAATATCTATACAGAACTTGTATGAATGATTGTGTGAATGGATACATAGGAATAAGTAGCCAAACAACGTTGTTTGCTGTTATCTTTTATTTTATTATGGTATTTATAATAAATGTGACAAATGTCTTGTCCCCTTTAATAAGATCCTGCTAGTTTTTATTGGTATAACAAGGGGTAAAAAGAGGCAGGGTGTTGCAGACTGACCTCAGGCCAGAAGCGGATGCTCAGGGAGCTATGGCTGCTCAACTCCTCTGAAATCAGGCCCTGCCAGTGCACACTTTATGCCTTGTTTTCATAAAGTCTGGTATTCTGATACCTCAGCAAATGGCAGGTTCAAAATGTAATTAGAATTAATATTTTTGGAAGGGTGGGAATCGACACAAGACTGGGGGATATAAAATCTAATGTTTAAAATAAGGAGAAAAGGTTAGAGAGGAGCACTATTCCTTGCAAATGAAGTGCTAAATTGCTAGTCTATGTGGAATATTTATTCAGTTACAGAATCTGTACACTTGACAGATTTGAAAACAAAATCCTGCTTGTAATTTCATGTGCTTGCTTGAAAAACTTCAGATCAACCTTCATTTTACCAGCGCAGAACCCTATCAATTTAGAAGCCCACCGGTAAAGGCCAGGCCAAGAGCATACAAACAAATATCTACAGAAAGGCATCATGACAGATTCAAACAAGCATTTTGCCTATTGGACAGTGTTGCAGCAGGACACCATGTTCTGTGATTGCCTCCGTTTATTTGCACACTCACTTAAGTATACGTCACATGCCTCACTGAATTTTTAAGGAATAGGTTGTGTCATATAGGCACTGCCAAGTCTTGAGGCACACTGCGCTGGGGAAGGCTTGTGCAGGGATTCTGCCTCAGGGAGCAGGACTCATTCTGCTACCAGGGTTTGTTCCTTAGAACAAACCTAGAGTGGCTGGGTAAAGTTAGTGAATACTTTTTCGCAAAAGTTTTGCACACAATGTTCTGCCAGTTCCTTTAATGTTGTTTTCAACTCTCCAACATTTGACTTCCCACACAGGTCAGTGTGCAAAAATCCACCTCTAGCTCAAAAGTGTATGATTGTTCTGATTTTTCAGAAGTATCATAACCAGCCATCATTGTCAAATGGAAGGAAGTTTGTGTGGGGCAAAGTAACACAGATGCTTATACACATAGACGCCGACTCCATGGGTACTCCAGAGCAGGAGCACCCATGGGAAAATATTAGTGGGTCCTTACCACCCACCGGTAGCCAGCTCCTACCTTCTCCTCCAGAGCTCCAGCCTGCAGGCAGCCCCGTCAATCAACTCCTTCCCTCCCTTCCAGCACCTTCCGCCCACTGTGGATCAGCTATTCCGTGGCATGCAGGAGGCGCTGTGAGGGAGTGGGAGGAGCAGGGATGGGACACACTTGTCGGAGCGGGAGGAATTAGACAGGAAGAGGTGGGGCAGAGCAGGCACAAGAAGCAGCAAGGGTGGGGGCAGAGCACCCCCAGGAAAAGGAAGAAGCAGCACCTGTGGTTATACACACAATATACAGAGATCATTACAACATCAAACACATATCTACAGTTATGACACAGTCATAGTTCTTGCAGCACTTTTAGAAATCAAAGACAGTTAAAAGCTGACCTGCAACAGGCCAACTTTGAAGGTTTAAGTTGCTTTAAGACAGATTCTTCTGAAGCAAAATCTTGAGGCAAGGAAGAGTCTGTATTTTCACCCTAGTTTATGTGAAGGCTTTTCTCAAATAAACAACAGATACATCTTGAAGTTGCTTTGTGGATCCATACATCTTAAAGAACTCGACATTTTCCCATGCTTCAGAAATCCATAATCAATTTCTGATTTGTTTTAAAGAGCTAATAATTGCTCCATCCACATTCCAATAAACTACATGAGTTAAATATATTTCAACACTGCATCTCTTGTTATTTGGAATTATACTGGAAGACTGGACAATCACTTGTCAGATGACAAAACATTATTCACATTCTAATCTCATTTGCAAAGATCTGTATTGCAAAATGACAGATATGATCAAAGATTTGGTTTAAAAGATCAGTGATATGGCCAATATTCTTGCACCTCCTTTTTGATATATGCCCTGTTCTCAATTGAATGAATGTGTTGAGAAAGGAAACCAGGAAACTCCAGCACTCGATCTTAGCAGGTCCATGAACCACATTTGATATGTATCCATGCTAAATAAGTAGCTGAATATAAATATGCAAAGTGATATACTCAACCTGAAACTTAAAACCTGAATAATAGAGAAAAAAGTAAAAAAATGCTAAAATATTGTGAGCCAATACACCCCTGTATTCACACCCTACACACTATTATAATAATCTTGTGTGATGGGGCAAAGCCAGATGGCTACAGTAAAGTACTGAGAAACAGGTATGTTACCCCAGGCTAAACAAATCCCTAGGACCATGGTAACCAAATGGCAGTTGCTCCAGGTTAATCAAGGCACCTGGAGCCAATTAAGACCTTTCTAGAAGGCAGAGGATATAGCTACTTTAATTAGAACACCTGCAGCCAATCAGGGCAGGCTAATCAGGGCACCTGGGTTTAAAAAGGACCTCACCCCAGTCAGGCAGGGAGGAGCCAGAGGAGAAGGAGTGCGAGTGAGGAGCTGGGAGCAAGAAGGCAAGGAGCTGAGAGTGAGAGAGTGTACTGCTGGAGGATTGAGGAGGACAAGCGTTATCAGACACCAGGAGGAAGGTCCTGTGGTGAGGATAAAGAAGGTGTTTGGAGGAGGCCATGGGGAAGTAGCCCAGGGAGTTGTAGCTGTCATGCAGCTGTTACAGAGGTACGATAGATAGCTGCAATCCACAGGACCCTGGGCTGGAACCTGGAGTAGAGGATGGGCCCGGGTTCCCCCCAAACCTCCCAACTCCTGATCAGACACAGGAGGAGTTGACCCAGACTGTGGGGAAGATCACTGAGGTGAGCAAATCTGCCAAGAAGCACAGGACCCACCAAGGTAGAGGAGGAACTTTGTCACACTTGGTACAGAATATGCTTTGTGAGGTATCATTTTAAAACGAAGAACTTGCTGGTCAATAATATAGTGAAATGTTTGTGGCAATATCATGTGTGAAGTTATGAAATCCACCATAAGATGCTAAAGGCATATGTTCAAACTCACTTAGCCCCAATTAGATAGAACTGGTTGTGCAAGTCTCTCTTAAACAAATGGATGTGTGTTTACCTCAATTTGCATTTAAAGTCAGACAGGAGAGAGCAAAGGAATGAGACAAAGAAAACCTGCATTTCAGCATACACACATAAGCACAGACTCCATGGAGCAGCCATGGGGAAAAAATGGTGGGTGCTCCCCCCATCAGCTTCTCCCTTCTGCATGCGGGTCCCATAGATCAGAGTCTCCCCTCCTTCCCCGTGCCTCCTGCCCACTGCGAACAGCTGTTTGCAGCATGCAGGAGGCTGGGAGGGAGGGGGGAGGAGCAAGGATGTGGCACACTCAGGAGAGGGGGCAAAACGAGACAGGGTAGGGGCAGAGCAGGGATGGGAAGAGCCAGGGCATGGATGGAATCAGGGCGGGAAGAGGCATGGTGAGGTAGGGCCTTGGGGGAAGAGGTGGAGTGGGGGCAGAACCTGGGGCAGAACCAGGGGGTTGAGCACATCCTGGGACTTTCAAAAGTTGGCACCTGTTCATACACAGGTGAAAAGAAACAGCATAACACTTCTTCCCCACGAGCCTCCATGCTCTCAACTGGAAAGAATTTCATCTAAGTGTCACTTTCAGGAAAATGCAGCTCAAAGGGTGACTGAACTATAAAAGTGAGGTGGCAAGCTGTTGTACCTCGATCCCCTTAGAGGGGCAATGGACCTAATATATCTGGACTGTCCAAGAGAGGGCTGGACAGTGCTGATCACATGTTTCTGGGGAAAATCTGGGACGGGGAGTATGCTGGTGAAAGCCAGAGTGTAACTGGAGTGGGCTGGCAGATCTGCAGCAATACACAGACAGTCAGGGTGTTACCTGCATTTAAAATCAATGACATATCAGATCAATTAGTTGCTTTAATTTGTATTAGTTATTAAATACTTTTCCTGAGTGGAGACAAGGTGACTCATACCTTTGGAAAATAAGAATCCAGTCCTGCCAGGTGTTCAGTACCATCAGTTCACACTAATGTTGTACATTTTGTTCTCCTATGGTTGCTCCCTTAGGTTTTTCCCTGAGGGATAGGCAGGGAACTAGTCCCCTGGTGTCAAGTGAGTATTGCACAGGCAGAACAGATACAAAAGAATTGAGGAGAACTAGGGGGAGAATAGTTAGGAACGAATTTACATTAATATGTTGTTTCCTGTCCCCCTAACCACCTTTTCCAGCTGTACAGCTATTTGGATGAGAAAAGATTTGGGGCCAGAATATGTGCTGATTTACACCTTGTATATATCACTGAAGCCATGGTGTTGCCTGGGATGCAAGTAGGGTGACCAAACACCAAGTGTGAAAAATCAGGACAGGGGGTGGGGGATAATAGGATCCTATATAAGAAAAAGACCCCAAAATCGGGACTGTCCCTATAAAATCGGGACATCTGGTCACCCTAGATGCAAGTAAGTTAAAAAAGTAGGATCCAGCCATCTCAGTTCAGTCCCTTTATTAGGCACTAACAGGATTGCCTAGCTGAAAAGCCAATTGATATATTTCTGCATTTTCACATGGAGACTGAGGTGAAGGAATGGCTGGTATCAGCGTTTCTGCTGCACTTAGCAGTTTTATAGATGCTGGAATCTCTCTGCACTATTTGTCACACAGCGCTGAATTCAGTGACTTGTAACGAAATAACAGCTCTTGTCTTGTTTCCAAGCTGAGGAATATCTGGAGCCAGAGAAACTCCCACTGTTTCAGAGGGTTTTAATAACAGAGAGAGAGATTTCACCACCCTCATTCATGCTGAGTAGTGCCTTACTCTGTAAATTGTTCCATTTTTTTTTTACAATGGGATTTACATGAAGAGGAAGTTCTACTCTAAGTACGTAAAGATGGCAGGATCTCATCTATCATATAAACCCTTTGCTACCTCCTAAACTACGTTTACATTTTCCAGGCTATGATAAAAATGGGACAATCTGCCAAAGACATTTGAAGTTTAAATACATGTTATTGCTGCTTGGTATTTGTAGAGATTACTGAGCTGCATAACCTTTACAAGTGGAAACCAGCCAAGATTTACAAACAGTTTGGATTGTAAGTATACAGAGATTACATACTCCTGCAACAGAAAAAGAGCTTTCTTTTGTTTTCATAATCAGTTGCTAAAAATGTAGTAAAAAAGAAACCTCAAACTGGTGTTGTGCAGGTTTAAAATGACCACTATGTTGCATATGTTATGTCATTCTTGTAAAAAAAAAAAAATGCCTTTAGCTCAGCCCCACAATTAGGATTCTAAGGAACTTCACCCTCTCCTGAAGGAATGCAGGGAAGATATCAGTGATTTAGTGCTTGTCTTCACTACCATGCTAAATCAGTGCCCCTGCCATCAGTGCAGTGGTATCAATTTACCTGGTCTGGTGAAGATGCGCTAAGTCAATGGAGACCACTCTCCCATCAACTTCCATACCCACCTCAGTGAGAGGCGGAAGCTATGTCAATGGGAGAGCATCTCCCTTCGACATAGCACGGTGTAGACACCACTTTAAGTTGATGTCAGTGTAGTGTAGACAAGGCCTTAGAGAATGCCCACAATTCCTTTCCTGCTCCCATTTGTTCCCAGAGGAGGGGACAATCCATGGAGCAGCTACCTAATCCTAAAGACAGTCTGGTCCCAAATCATCTCCCCATGTTATGCCACAGGGGTCATTTCTACATGGTCCATTTAAGAGATTTTTAATTAGAACACAGGAAAATAATGGATCAGAGACATACAGAAATAGATATACTAGACAATTGGTCTGTTTCTGGGAGGAAAAATATCCTACTTGATATACCCTTGAATAACTGCCATTGAAAGTAATACGAAAAATCTGGTGAAGATTTAATTGGATGAGCCACATGCTGCCCTTGACTGATATGGTCATAACACTTATTGCTATCAACAAATTATCAGAATATTACAGAGGTAATCCAGCAAGGTTCTCGTCAGGCTCAGCTAGCACGCACTTAATCTTACATGATTTGGCCCTAACTAAAATCCACACCAAATCCAATTTGAAACTGAATATATGATAGATTGCACACGAATCATTTACCTGAAAAGTGCCATTTCCTTGTTGTTTATTTTAACAATAGTAACCTGGGTGAGGAAACTGGCTAAGCAGATGTGAAAATAATAGAAGTATGAAAAAGATAAAATAACCCCCACCCCCCCACAGTTCTGGAAGGTTTGAATAAAACTGTATCCAGTTCTACATTACTTCTGGTTTTGCAAACCAAAACCCAGTACATGAAGTATTACAAATCCAAAGCCACCTTTGTCATTTCTGATCTCTATCATTTAGCTGTTAGGAATACTCACTAAAGATGCTTTTTTCTTTGTATTTTACTCAACTCACTGCCATATGTTAAGGGAACATTTTGTTTTCAAACAACAAAATACTTTTACTTAGATTACATGGCTCCATAATCCATTACGTTCGTTTGTATACTGACTGTTTTGTTTACCTAACATTTTAGATAAACCAGGAAAACAGCCATTTTGCGACACTTCTTCCACCCACAGCTTGTCTAAGGCTGATGCAATGCATGTGGTTGCAGAGGGCACCTCTTCACACCACTCATTCTTGGCAGAAGTAAATTGTTTTCCTGCTGGTTAGCTGACAAATTAGCACCTGCCTACTTCTCCTATAACGTTAGCACTGGAACTAGGGAATTCAAGGGAGCACAAAAATGAAAAATAATTTTATAAAATGTTCAGTTCATTTTTCAAACTTCAATTTACTCTGAATTTTGAGCAAACATTTGGGTCATTTATTGTTTCTTAATTTTATTACTCATCCTTCCTTAGTGGAGAAGTGCTGTACCTATAGGAAGGCAAATCCTTTACCAGAGAAGGTAAGTACAATGTGATCAGTAACCAGTGTAAAAACATCAGAGATGGATTATACATCACTTAAGAAATCAGTTCTTAACAAAGATGCTTCTATTCTATCCTATGTAGGTTTGTGCACTGTGCTCATCATAGTGGAATCTGAGGTCCTTCAACAGTGCATTGAGCAACATGACTAATATCTGTCACACGTATGTTCTCTCATACTCACATCAGGGTGAGAATTATGTGCAGTGGAGTGTCTTGTTTGGTAGGGTTATTTTATTTGCTTTATAAATATACCTGTTGCCAGGGATTTATATCAGAAAAAGCAAGGTCAGTGAAATGCACCTTGCACTTGGGCAGGAAGATGGTGAAGTTTGTGAAGATCCTTAGTTCCTGGGGGAGTAAAGTCCATAGAAAGCTCTTCCTCCAACACTGGTGAGCTTTGCCTTTATTGTAGAGAGTTCCATTGAGCTAGAGGAGCATACTTGGTAATTATACTCTGGAGCTTCAGATGATTTTTTAGATATCCTGGACTCAGGCCATTTAGCGCCTTGAATATAAGGACTGAGACCTGGAACTTGATTTGAAATTCTGTGGGAAGCCAATGTAGAGAGTGGAAGACAGGTTAAAGGTGCTAGCAGTAGTCTATTGTTGAGGAGATGTACTGCAGCATTCTGTAACAGCTGGAGTTTCTGAAGCACTGAAGTCTTCATGCCCATGTTGTAATCCAGACAAGAGATGATGTAAATGTGAATTATTGATACCAGGTGATTGTTCACCAGAATGAGGCTGAGTTACCCAGGCAACTGGAGATGACTGAAAGTGTTACTCCTAGATCCCGCTATATGAGAGCTTAGCATCAGAAAGGAATCCAAGAGAACCCCTAAACTACAGACCGAATTGTGAGTGTAGGTGTCTCTTCAACCACAGAAGACTGCACCATGGCTGTAAACTCTTCAGAATGTTTCCTCTACCTACCAGCATCACCTCTGTCTTGCTCAGGTTCAGCTTCAGCCAGCTGTTCTTCATCTATGAGCTGATCTTGTCTAAGTGCTGGGCCATCTTGATGACAGTGATATGGTCAGATGCGGTGAAGGATGGATAGAGCTGTGTGTCATCTGCATATTCCTGGCCCTAGAGTTGATGTCAGCTGACCAGTTCACCTAGTGGCGTGCATGTAGATGTTTAAAAGAACTGGAGGAAGAATTGGTCCTTACAGGAATCCACAAGTGAGGAGGGTCTAGTGATGGAGGTGCAGTTTCCAATTGACATTCACTTGGTGGACCTCTTCCAGAAAGATTTTAGCACATTTTCTTGCAACTCTGCCACCTCTCACAGGGGAGACTACAATATCTCATGGTCAGCAGTGTCGAATGCTGCAAAGACAGCTAGGAGAATGGATGTCCAACCTTTGTCCATTGTCCATTGACAGGGAGAGATCTAGTAATGCCACTAAGGCAGTTTCAGTTCCATGTCCTGAATCCAGATTATGCCATACCTAGATTCAGTTAGATGAGCTTGTCACCATTCTTTGACTAGATTCTTTGTAAGCTTATGCTCTATATCAAACCAAGGATAATGACCTTTTTTCTCCTGTGCAGCCAAGACCAACCTGTCTATAATAGTGGCATTCCTCATTCTAATTATAGGTATCTGCTCTTGAGTAGCACCTTACATACCACTATAAAGGTAAAAGGCATTGTATGTGCATAATTAATAACAATTATTATTTGTGCTACTGTTAATAGATTGAGATTTGCAGGGAAGAAAATGACTAATTCCTTCAGCCCTTATTGAATGTTACCCAAAAATATCTGCTTACAGATGAACTGACCCACTAATAAGGGCAGGTAAATTATTTAGTGAAAATAATAGATGACCTCATTAGCATATCCTTAACTTCTATCTCAGCAAAATCAAAATATGTATACTGCTCACATCTGTTCATTGTTGAAATGCATAATATGTTACGTGCATCTAATTAGAAAGGGTGAGCTCAGCATTAAGGATTAGCATTGCAGTTTGAGTTACAGGAAGGCTGTGAGTATACTAGGTGTCTGTCTATGTGATGGCAGCATCTCAGGAGGCAAAGAGGTGGAAACCATCAGTTAGAATGGGGAATGGGAAGGAATGGTGTTCCAGTACATGACAGAAACTTCCTTTAACTGGTCACTTCCCTGCTTTTAAAGATTTGAATGGTGGGATTTACACTCAAGCAATCTTAACTGGTAGCTAATAAAGGGATGTTTTGTGTTTACAGATATTATATACACTAATATACCCACAGATTTGAGGTTTGGTGGATCAGGTAATTAGCATGGCAGTTTCCTGTAGTTAGATACCTGCTATAAATCTGAATGGGAGTATAATGGAACACTGGATTTTAAGGCCAAAGGAGATAGCCTTAAGAGGCCAGTTACCTCATTCCATGCATCTCGCAAAAGTAGAGGAAGGCAGGAAAAATACTGAAGCAGTCATTAAGAAAGGGGACAATGGTCCAGAGGGCAGTTGGTGTCTGGGAGACTGAAGGTATAAAACCATCCCTGACAATTCTTTCTTTAAGGGCCCAGGAACCACTAGCCCTGTAGAGTGGGTGGGACAAGGTTCTCCTCTCTCCCAGCCATTGCAGACAGGTGATTGTGGTTATTAGACCCACCTGGAGAAATCAAGAGACATTAGTTGACTGGGTGAGTGACTCAAAAGGAGACTTCAAGTTTAGTCCATCAGGAGCTTGCTGAAAGGAAGAACTCATCCAAGATGTATTCCCTAGAAGGAGGACTGTGAATCCCTGTGCTTAAGGGGTGAGTTTGTGGGCCAGGGAGACCAGGGTTTGAAGCACACAAGCCCAGATCTCTAAAGGGACAGCTTCAACAGGAGAGCTTGAGGGAAACCCACATGAGAATATCCCATAGTCCAGGGTTAAGGCATTTGTATTAGAGGTGAGAGACCTTGTTCAAATCTCTTTTCCCCATAGGGCAGAAGGGAAAATTGAACCCAGATTTCCAACATCCTGGGTGAGTGATCTAACCTCCAAACTAAAAGTTTAAGAAAGGTACTGGCACCACCACCACTACCTTCTCTGTCATTTCTTGCAAGAAACAGTTATGGTGTCTAAGCCACCTGACTCCAGGAAAGGGGTTCTGGCTGCCAAGCAGAGGTAGGCACCTCTCTGAAGCCTGGACTTAGGCACTGAATTCCACGAGAGGTGCAGGGGTTACAATACACCTCTCTCATTAGCATCTCCCATTGGCTAGCTTACCTAGTGTGCTGGCTTTTGTGGATCCCATTCTCACGTGCCTCTCCCCATTCATTGTATAAGGAGCCTTGGAGGCATCTAACTCAGACTTTGTGGATCTCACTCTTGTTCCAGTGATTTTCTAGGCACTGAAAAGTTAGGCATCACAACAATCAGTGTTGCAATGCCTAAGACTCTTTGTGGATCCAGGCCACGGTCCCCAGAAGGAGGGCTGTGAAACCGCAGACTGAAGGGAAGAGTTTTCAGGGCAGGAAGCCCAAGATTTGAAAACACACCCATCCCTAGAAGGAGGGATGTGAAACCCTGAACTTAAGGGATGGAGGAGGGAGCTTCACGCTGGGAGGGCAGGACTTGAACCACGTCTCCAGATAGGGTGACCAGATAGCAATTGTGAAAAATCAGGATGGAGGGCCTAATAGGGTCCCATGGGGAAGGGTGGGGGGAAATAGGGTCCTATATAAAATAAATCCCCTAATATCAAAATATCAAATCATTCTAGCCCCAGAAGAAGGCCTGTGGAGCCTCAATCTAAGGGGCTTAAAAGGGGCTCTTTTGGGAGCTAGACAGTGTTTAATACATTAGACCCCAAGAGAGGAGGAATATTGCTTTTTAAAGACTCTGGGCACGTGCAGATTATTCCTGGAATATAGAGGAAAAATTTAGAGAAGGATGTCTGCAAGGCCACCCCATGCTATTAGAAGGTGCTTTGGAGATAATGTCCCAGTTACCAGAAGGTAATTATTTCATGTCTCCTAAAGCAAGAAGACTGTATATCTTGGATGTCAAGTTATTTTATATTACTTAAATTACTTACCAAACACTGCATGGGTTGCAACATCTGGAATTCCATATCCAGAAAGGTTACAGTATTCTAATTACTAAGTGCTGAGGGAACTGGGCATGCAACATAATAATGGGAGTTGTATAATTAACGCTCTGGGCGCCACACTGAAAATTTGCCATTGAAATTGTCCATTTCCATACAACAAAGCCCCTAATACCAGGAAAAGCTTTGCTCGTCTTCACCATCCCGTACAGCACCAGACAACAAATAGTAAGATGCTGTTTTGATTCAGTAACTGCTCAGCTGTATATCAAACATGTTACAGAAACAGGCCTTGACTCCAACATGTTTGGTTTGGATCAGTGAATTGAGCACTTGCTGAGCTCTGGAATACAAATGATCAGCCTATCTGTCTAAGCATTTCCCCCGTTGGTGCCATCCTCTCCTTGGCAATTGCTAATGCAGTAATATGTATGCAGTGCACAGCATTCTATGTGACTGCCACTTGACAAAATGTGCCAGCTCATCATCGTCTCCAGACGAGACAGATTTATTATAATTCAATATGTTCCTCGTGAGCACTTCTTTCTGTCTTATGTTACAGTCTGCACAGCATTCAGAATAACAACTACATGTTCTTATGACATTGCAGCACAAAATTCCTGCAGCTGAAAAATTCCTTCCTGGGCTCAAACACAAATCCAACTAGAAGCAATCTCCTGTTGTTGCTTAAAATTAACATGGGGTCCTCCCCAAAAAATAAAAGAGCCAAGTAGTTTACGTGTGATTGCAAAGTGTGCATCAGAGGGAGAGAATACCTATATATGATTTGCTCTATATTCAAAAAGTGAAGATATTTTGGCTGCTTTATGTTAGCGAAATCATTGCAGATAAAAAGCCATTGCACAAGTCATATTCTAGATGCTCGTACTTGTACTCTCAAAGTCAAATAAGGCACAGCAAGAATAAATAGAATCTAGGCAGGAACATCAATATCTCATACCAAATAAAAGCTACAAGACATGCTGAGATTGTCTCCTGGTGATGGAATCAGTAGTGTTTACAGGTGTTTCCACAAAGTACTCAGAAAATAGTCGAGATGAACACTGTCTAATTGAACTGTGTCGATTTAAAATGCATCAATCACTTGAATGACTTTAGATGCCATGACCACCTGTTAGAGCAGTAATGGCAGCAACACTGAATTTGCCAAACACCACAGATATGGGTGCATATCAGCTCATGAATATTTACCTCTCCAGGCTACTGTTGACAGCATATCAGCACTGGCTCTCTGTCTATCTGGCAGTCAGCCAGGTACTCCCCCTCCTCCAACCATGGACAAGGAGGAACTGCAGCCTTACTGCCCTAGACTCAATAAGGAGATGGACTAAACTCCCCAGAGGTGGAAGTAAAGTAGCATGTTCTTTGGACTCAGCTAGCAATCGCAGCATTAAGTGATCACACCAGCTCAGATTCACAAGGGTACTTAGGCGTTGTGATGCTGAACATTGCAACACCTAACTTTTAGAAACTTCAAAAATAACAGGAACAACAAAGCCTGAGTTTGGTGCTTAAGCTCCTTCTACAATGAATGGGGAGAGACAGACACCTTAGAATGTGATCTATAAAACCACTGAATCCTCTCCCTCTCCCTCCCTCTCTGGTCAATAACAAAGCATGTGAAGTTGTTCCATTGTGTTTAAATACTTAGAGCAGGGGTCTCAAACACATGGAGAGTTATTTCCTGCAGCCCGCCATGGGCGCTGACTCCACCAGCAGTCAAGCTCCCTTCATCCCCTGCCTCTCCCTCACCAGCCCGCTCCTCCACCTACCTCTCAGCGCTTTCCAGGAGGGAGGGGGGAGGATCAGGGACGTGGTGCACTTAGAGGAGGAGGTAGAGAAGAGGTGGGGCCGGAATGGGGATTTGGGGAAGGGGTCGGAAGAGGCAGGGCCTCATGGAAGGAGTTGAGTGGGGGCAGAGCCAGGGGTAGGGGCAGGGCTTTTGTATCTTTGTATGAAAAGGTTTCAGTGGTGTGACCCATGGGCCAATGTACTAATCCTCATGTGGCCCACACGGTGATATGAGTTTGAGATCCCTGACTTAGAGTCATAAGACCAGATAGAGAGAGTGTGTGAGAACGACTCTGTAGCCCAATGGTTAGGGCAGCCACTTGGGAGGCAGGAGAACAGGTCCAGTCCCCCTGTTCCAATGACTAATTAGCTATCCAAACTATGGGAACCTCACCTCAGACTATCCCATAGCTCAGTGATTACAGCACCCTCCTGAGAGGTGGGAGATCCCCTGTTCAAATCCCTTCTCCCCATCTGACAGAGAGGGGGGAATTGAACCTGGGTCTCCCACATCCAAGACAGGACTTTGGCTGCTGGGCTAAAAGTTAAAAGGTGGACACTTCCTCCTCTGGCCTGATTTTGAAAGGTATCTGATCCAGTAGGAGCCTCTGAGCATGCCTATCAGATCAGGCCCTGTGACGGGGCTCCACTCACCATGCTGGCACCTCCTGCTGGCCGTCTTTGAGATTAGCACAACAGGTCGGTATGCCCTCTCCTGCTGGTGCCTCGCCCACCATCATCTCTGCTCCAAGACTCATGTCACTCCAAGGAGCACAGCATCCTCTTCATGATGCAGGGGTGACTGCTGCAGTCTAACTGTCCTGCCACTTCCCCAGCAGCAACTGCAGTCAATTATCCAGCCACTTCCCCACAACACCAGCACCCTCTTCACCCTTGATTTAGCCTGCAAATGCCAGGAGCTTTCACTAGCTCCCCCCGTCCTTGTTAGCAGCACTGATCTGTCCGGGATGCTAGCTTCTGTCTGCCTGCCAGGCAGCCAGTCCTCTCTCCTTGAGTTGTATATGGGCCTGCCAGGCCCTGAATGGCTGCTACTCTCATCCCCTCTCCAATTGGCTGCCTCCTGTGCAGACTCCCTAGGGATCTATTAACCCCTTAGAGACCAGTGTGGGGCCAACACCCCATGACAGGCCCCAAACACAACTCAGGCAGCCAAAAGCCATCTTCCTCTGATTTATTAATCACTCTGGGGCTTTGGTAGGAGATAGGCAACTGGATGCCTAGGGTGAGGGAGCAATGGATAGAGGCAGAAACTTAGGCGCCTAGGAAACTCTTACCCTGAAAATTTAGGCACCACATGAGTTTTGGGGCCTATAGTGTTTGGCATGAGTTTTCTGAATTGCAGCAGAGCCTAAAACTGGGATTTAAGGGCCTAAGTATCTTTGTGAATCTGGGCCTCGGTGCTTGCAAGAGATCTGGTTTATTCTATGTCTGGTTCCAACCAGCTGTGCATAACAAGAGCTTCATAGTGCCTCACCCAAGCTCTCTGTCGTGGAAGCTCAGCCCTTAAAGCCACAGTTCTCAATAAGAGAGTAATGGAAAAGGACATTTCCTGAGGGGCTCTTTCCTTGGATACAGCTGAGAAAGACCAAGCTAAGTGCTCTCCTAGCTTAACCACTGACAGTGAAGAATGCCACTGGAGTTCCTGCCCTTGCCTTGGTAGGAAAGAGAGAGAATCCCTTACCCGCACTCTGTTCCCACCTAGACCAATCTCCACAATCTTCAAAGGGCCCAGAAAGGCACCCTGTCTGATACTCTTCTCCCTGCAGCCTGAATCTCGTCACCTTATACAAGCCGCTACTTGTCTCTCCTTAGCTGCAGGGAGAGAGGTATAGAAACTGGTTTCATTGGCTCCAAGACTCCTGTTGAGATAGGGGAGGCTTCTCATAATCAACCCAACAGCACAACCTCAGGCATTCCAGATTCTGTACAGCTGCAGAAGTTAACATTTTACCAATCGAGAACTCAGATTTAATTGAGATTTTGACATTAAAAAGTCAATCCCACCTATTAAGAATTGAAAAATCTATCTGAAAACACAACTAATGCAATTTATTTCAGTTTCTGAAGATGGACCATTCAACCAGTCTTTCCTCTTGGTAAGTAACTGGGATGGACTTCTTGATATCAAAAAACAAACAAACAAACAAAAACTCAGGGATTTAATAAAGATAAGCAATTCATACCATGGGTGAAATCCTGGCATCAGTGAAGTCAATGAGAGTTCTGCCATTGATTTTAATGTGGCCAGGACTTCATCTCACATGTGTTTAGATGTAGCTCATGACACGGAGTCCTGTGAAGCCAAGTTTTCTATACTAAAAGTTGAATCTGCCCTTCAGAGAGCCAATTCTGCAGCAGAATTCCAGGTGATTGCTATGCAGGATTCCCACTGAGCAGGACAGTTCTTTCTCTTCAACTTCAAAGACAGCAATTAACAAAGTGCTTGACTCCCAAACTACTAGTAAATACGCCAACTATTTCATGCATTTCCTTCAGAGGAAACAGCTCAAACTTTTTTTACTTTTTATTTGTTTTAAACTTTTCAAAATAATGAAGGAAAAGAAGAAAAGGAAAAACCTTAAATCCAAAGCTTTAAAACTTGTATAAATTTTTGTTCATTTCTATTTTCTTCCTTATGGCAATCTTGGCTATCTTCCTAATACTGTACCTGTTACAATGACCAGTAAAATTGATGTATAATGCAAGAAGTGATTATAATAGCCCCAAATTGCTTACGCTTATCATTTTGCTTTTGCCCTGAGCCATCTACAGGACCCAAGAACTGATAAAATTTAAACTGCTTATATCCCTGACTCCTCTTCTTTGAAAAATTATAGGGGCGAAGCCATACATTTCCTAATAGACTAAGGATTTTAAGGGAAATGAGGTGAGAAAAAAAAATTGTTTGGATGTGCAATAAGTTTCATAATAATGGCTTGTCTATAATGTTTTTCCCCTGAGGATCTCAAAGTCCTGTTTAAACATGAATGACATAAGTCGCAAAGCACATTTATGAGGTAACAGTCTTATATGACACATGAGAGACACAGAGAGGTTAAGGGACTTATCGTGGTTTCACAACAAATAGGTGGCAGAGTGAAAAAGAGAACGCAGGAGGCCTCACTGCCAATCCCAGCTGAAACCCCTGTACCAGGATGCTTTTCCTGCTTAATATTATTTTGTTGCCTTGGTCTATTGACCATTTAGGGCTGGATTGTCTCTGGCCATTGCACTGACACATACAATGTAGGGAGGGGAGGAGGAGATGCGAGTGCTAGAAGCCTCCTCCGCCCCACAGCCAACACACTTATATCCACCACATAATGGTCAGAAACAATTATAGTCCCTTCTAGGACTGAAAACAAACACCCACCTCTGTGAGTTCCAGAGCACAGGGCAATTGACTAGGATTCACTCTATGGGTCTAAAAATAGCCATGTAGACTGGCTGAAGCGGTGTAGCAGGCTGGAGCCCAGGCTCTGAAACCCTGTGAGGGGAGTGGGTCTCCAGAGCCCAGGTTCCAGACATGCAGGAACACCTACACTGCCATTTTTAGCCCCACAGAGCAAGTCACGTGAACCTTAGTCATTTGACCTGGGTTCTGAGACACAATGCTGCATTGGTGGGGGGTTTATTGCAGTGTAGATGTACTCCCAGTGACATATATCAGGGAGACTTGAGAATAATAGTGCCTCATAATATGCAGCCACAGCATATTATTAATTCATTATTAATTATTATTATTATTTTATTAAGATTGTTCTGGCAGATGCAGGCAGATAGTGCTGTTTTCAACTTCTTATTCTTAGTATACGAGTAACTGTTCAGTCTTGGGAAGATATGCTGTGTAGCTAGGTTTTGGTTATGCAAGGTTCTGTGTAGAGGCTGTTTTGCAGAGGGAGATGTCTGAGCAGCAAAGTTAGCCTTTTTCCTTGGTCTCTCAGTGTCAATTCTATTAAATATTATAGGTGCAAGAGGGCATAGTTTAGTCCTCTGGGTCATATTTATGATAGTAAATTAGAGGGGTACAGCATTCCACATTAGAGGGATACAGCAAGATTATCCCTGCACATCCACTTTAATTCCAGTCTGAGACTATAATCATCATATCTTCTGTGAAATATGTTATTTATTTTTCACCTTATTTATTACTAGCACTGTAATTCAGATCCCCCTTCTCTCTTCTTATTACATAAAATGCAAGTGTAAGAGATTTCATTTTTTTACAGAGACAGAAACTGGCATTCAACTGCCTAATATATAGAACTAGTCAAAAATCAGAATTTCCATCTTATGGGGAATTCCAGTTGTGACTTAGAGGACCACCTGTGGTTCACTACTCTGTGTCAGCAGCTCTTATTAGGTCTGACAGACTCAGTACACCTAATACACTGTCGTCATAATCTGTATCTAAAAGGTGGCATGTAAGATATCATTGGAAAACTAGTAACTCACTGATCATTAATATTCTTGTGTGATGTGTGTACAAAGGGTTATGGATATGGGCTAGAATTATAGTCTTAAAATGTGTTTGTCATGCAGTGCATAAACACAGTCTACCTCAGACAAAACAAAAAAAGAGCATTTGCTTTTCTCACCAGCCTGGACACCAGGCAGAGACAATGAAGGTCCATTTATATATAAGATGAATAAAGCTATCAAGTGGAGGAGAAGGTAGGACGGGTCTACACCCCGCAAAAGAGAGAAACTTCATCTGGGCTATAAAGACAGGAGTCTGAACCTCAGATGAAAAGTAATTGAATCATGTGATTGTATACAATATTACTGTGTTCAAAAGTGTATCAAGTAAAGTCTTTTCTGAAAGCTAATGACACACTGGTGATTTAATATCATTGTGAAATGCAGGTGTTAACATTACATGAGGGAATATGGATACGTAATGATATTATGATTTAAAGTCTGTGACCAAACACAAGTAAAAATAGGTTCCCTCCCAGACAGGAGGGAAAGCAAGATGTGACCCAAAACAATGGAAGCCCTATTTACATACAAATCAGCAGAGGGATGGGAAATCCACAGGAAGGCAAGAACAGCATGAGGTCATCTTGTCTTTTGAAACGAGGTCACTGAACTTTGGAAGATAGAAACAAGGATAGAAGCCGTCTTTGGCATCCATCACTAGACAGACACAAGGGGCAGAGCTCTTGCAAGTCTTTCCACCAAGGAAGGGTTGAAGTCTCTGGGAACTGAATAACCAGTGAGTAACTGGCCTAGGCAAAGATCTTTCACCTAGGAAGACAAGGGAACCCAGTGCCTTGTACTTCTATATAAGATCCTGACTAAGGGAAAGCCAGCCATGGCTGAGAAGAAGGAATACTGATGAGAAAAAATATCTTGAACGAAGCCTGTATCTTGCTAGTTTAAGATTTAGACACTTATATGTGTTTTCACTTTTATTTGTTTGTAACCATTTCTACTTTTGGGTTACTTGGCATCACTTAATCTATGTCCTTTTGTTAATAAATTTCTTTTGTTTTTACCACAAAAACAACTCAGTGTTGTGCTTGAAGGGAAGGGTGTATTTATCCCCAGTTAAGTCAATAAACTATGAGATGAGTTTGTCTCTTTAAAGGAGCAAATGAACCTTAATCTCTCTCTGAATGGTCCATAAAAAGGCTGGACACTGCAGAGCACACAGTTTGGGGAAAATTTGGGACTGGGAGTCTACTGGGGTCACCATTCCAAGCTGTTAACCAAGGCTGATGGAAACCAGTCAAAGTCTGTGGTATTGCAGGCAGGCTTCTGGATCTGCAGCACTGGACTAAGGCTGCCCAATACATAGACATAGAGTGTGTGCTTGTTGCTGACTGTGAGATCCCAAGCTTAAAGCTACTGTAGCAAAGCTTTTAAGGGTTACAAGGTAAGAGGTGACAACTCTTATCTGGTCTGGATTGCATCCCAGAATGTGACACCAATATTGCAACATTTGTTTTTGTCCTGAATCAAAATGAAAAATTGAAATATCAAAATTTCTCATGAAATGAAAAGCTCAATTTTTTTTTATTTAGAAATGTCAAAACTTTTCCTTTTTGACATTTGGGTAAAATGAAATGTCTCAGCATTGCCAAATCAAAATCAAAACATTTTTGTTATGTGACTTTATGTACCCCGAGCCACTGTAGTGCCGCATGAGAGCTGTGGAAGTTATAGTTCGTGTTCCTTTGCCCCCCATTCTCAGAGGTGAAAGTAAGCCAGTATGGGCCAGTACAGAAGACCGGTAAGAAAAGGAGACTGGCTGAGGGAGGGAGAAGCCTGCCCCCTGCATAAGAATAGTTTAAACTTAGCTGTTCCCTTAGTGGTTCAGCCCCTAGGGTTAGAAGCCATTTCTGGCATCCTTGTTAATTTCACTCACAGTAGCTGGGGGAAGTGGGGAGGGTGTGTTTGACCATGGCAGGGGCAGTCCTTGTCTGCCCCTGGGATGAGGGGATCTTGTCTCCAATACTAATATACACAACAAATACAAGTATTTGGCTGCACAGCTTAAATCCAGAGCTAATAAAAGCAGGTGGAAGGGGAAAACTCACTGCCACATTGGTTTCTCGTCTCCTCTCTCCCCCTCCTCCATCCAGGCTGCAGACAAGGCTCTGCATTCCTCCCCACCCCCCAACCCCAGCAAGGGTTCTCCTCTAGGCTTTAGCTTGCAGTAGGGACACTGGCTGAGATGCCTGCTGCTGTTGCCTGGTAAAGAACAGTTTAAACTCAGCTGTTCCCTGTGCAGTTCAGCCCCCAGGTTTAGAAGCCGTTTCTGGCATCCTTGTTGATTTCACTCCCAGTTGTTGTTGTTGTTGGGGGCGGGGGAATATGTGTGTGACCATGGCAGGGGCAGTTCTTTTCTGCCTCCGGGATGAGGGGCTCTCCTATACACAAAAAACACAATCAAAATCAGGAACCATTTCCAAGTTCAAATCTATCCCATTCCCTCCCCAGCAGAGGATCATGGTTGTGATGTCCAAACTGCTTGCAGATCCTCTTTGAAATGTTACTGAACCGTGCAGGTAACAGCTGAGTTTAAACTGATCTTATGTAGGAGACAGGCTTTTCCCTCCCTCAGCCAGTCTCCCTGCTCCCTGCTGCAAGCTAGAGGGAAGCCCCTGCAGCTGCTGAGTGCCAGGCAGGGAGAAAGCACAGAGTCTAGTGTCTGCAGCCTGGCTGGAGAGGAGGGAAGACACGGAGAAAAATGTGACAGTGATTTTTCACTTTTTCAGGCTTATTCCAATAGTAAAGTTTTATTACAGACAGTACTGGTTGTAGTAATAGTAGCTTTATTTCCTCTATGTATGTCATGCAATGGGAGGGATCCATGAAGTACGTAGGAGAGGTGGGTTGCTTGCAGTTGGACCATATGGATAAGAAATGTAAATTACTTTCATCCCTCCCCAAACCCCAGGGCTCCCAGCCGCCTCTGCAGCTGGTAGCTCCGGGGGTGATTTAAAGGCCCCGGCTCCTAGCTTCAGCTGAATCCCTGAGCCCTTTAAATTCTGATTTAAAAGCCCCAGGATTTAAAGGCCCTACCTCTTCCGATAGAGGCCACGCCTCTTCCGGTTGAGGCCCCTCCCCCTCTGCAGGACTCTGGAGTACTGGCAAATCCTTTAAGTTTCTTTCACCCCTGCCCATTCTCCTCTATAGGCTAGGCTCCCCAGCTAGACTACATATTCCACCATGCACTGCAACAGTTCAACCAGAGTATCATGCGTTACATAGTCCATCCAGACAGCCCAGCCCATAGTGGAGAATGGGGACACAAGGTGAAGGAACATAAATTCACATCATGTAGAGGTCAAGCATAGGAGTTTATTGCACACAGCGCTGGCGGAGTGTCACCTTGCTTATTAGGCTCAGAGACGCTGTCAATCAATTGATTACAATGGAATACATGGATTTTCCATGGGCAGGGGAAAGTGATGGGGTAGGCAGTTCCACACCCCAGGATAGGTCTAGCCGCAAGACAAGATAGCACATTAGCCAATGGTTAACAGGTTACATAATGTCTCCTCCCATGATCTCAAGTTAGCAAATTAACATTTAATTAATTCCTAGAGGTTAAAACAAAGAAACAGTGAAAGTATATGACAGTATTGTCTCCTTTGTGTTTTAAGGCAGGCATTGGTCCCTAGGACAGGCAGGTGGGAGGATGCCATATCTTATGCTGACATGTGCCACCTTTCATAAACTCGAGGTTGGATCTGTGGGAAGAACATCTCCCTACAGAAGAAACTAACACAATAGGAATAGGGATTCTTTGTTCAATCCGAAACACAATTATTCAGTTATTGCTTCAACATCTGGCATTTCTACTGACCAAACATATCATAGCAAAGGCAATGCTATCTTGTTTATTCTGCTTTCTCTTAGCTGATCACTATTTGCTAGGCCTCTGGTCCCTTGACCAAACTCTGGACTTTGGGTCTGGAAAAGAGCTGGCACAATCCATATACCAGGTTGTTATATAAAATGCACATGGATTTTAACCTTTCACATGGCACCTGAACTACAGTTCCCATCAGGCACCAGGATGACTCAGAAGGACATAGAATAATGTTGAATAAAGTCAAAACATTTGAATTTGGTTTGACTAACAAATGTTTTGATTCATGTCAAGCCAACCTGAATAAATAATAGTTTCGATTTCCCAACAGAAAAATTGAAATATTTCAGAAAAATAAAAATTTTCCTGCTGAAAATTCAGTTATGTGGAAACTGCATTTTCCATTGAAAATCATCTTAACGTTCACAAACAGTTCTACTAATTTATTAATTTTTTAAAAAATCCTAATTTTGCAGATTGAATAGAAAGTAAGGGGGCAGACCCCTTGCTAGTGTAAAGTGCCATGTCTTCAGTTACTTCAATGGAGCTATGAGAATGTACAGTTGCTTAGGTTCTATCCCAAAAATATTCAATACAATTGTTTTACAGAGTTACAGAAACAAATTATGTGGGAATCACTGGGTACCTCCAGGTCAGAAACAAATATGAGTATCTGTATTTTCGAGTAAGTTGTGACTTACTAATGAAATGTGCCTTCAACATAGCCACCTGAGGCAGAAATCCTAAGGGTCTAGGTACCAACTGGTTTTGCATCTTTGAGCCAAACCATGCAGCATCAACAATAGAGTTTCAGTTGCAGGAAATTGTGCACTAGTGTTATAATCAATTAAATTTACTGTGGACACTGATATACCAGAACCTGAAAAATGAGGAGGAGGATGATGCCAAGGAAAATAAGAAAAGAAAAAAATGAAGGCTTCTGAAGGCGAGCCTTACACACTAAAGACTGGCCAAAAATCTCTCAGTGAAATTAATGTTGTCATTATGTGTAATGCAAGTTTGTTTAAAGAAAAGAGACACAAGAAGAAATGAATAACATTTTTTAAATCAATATTTCTCTTTATAGAGAACTTCTCATCCCATTGCACTGATGAAAAGCAATTTTGTACAGGAGCAGTTTCATCCACCATTGAAATGCAAGCCCAGTAGAATGAAATGCAGCATTCAGCAACACCACAGGGCAGAAAGTGAAGCACACTAAAGTAGATAAAGTGAGGTGGGACTCTTAATTCAACCAGATGTAATTACCTATGTTAAAATTTGGCCAGTTTACCAGGCTAATGTCTCACCTTTACCATGAGATCTTTACCCAATTTACACAAGTGGATTGGATTTCCATCTCATCTGAAAGCTGGCCTTAACTCCAGTCTCCTAATAGCATCCCCTAACATCAGGTTCAGGGAGTTGGTTTGGTATCGAACGAAGAGGAACAATGCCACCTACTGCATCATCAATACCACATCCTTGGAGCACCCTTTCTTTTCTCCGAGGCCTCCCATCCAACTACTGTTCAAGTCCTGCTTTGCTTGGTTTGTGTGACGTGACATTTGAGATCAAAAGGCAGGGCCGCCCAGAGGATTCAGGGGGCCTGGGGCAAAGCAATTTTGAGGGCCCCTTCCATAAAAAAAATTACAATACTGTATTCTTGTGGGGGCCCCTGCGGGGCTCGGGCAAATTGCCCCACATGCTCCCCGCCAGGGG
>NC_133769.1:40186049-40327712 GCF_003597395.2 Chelonoidis abingdonii
AGAACCTGCAGGAAGTCACAAGTTATTAAACTGGGGGTTGTTGGCCTGTCAGCCTCCAGCTTCAAACCCCACTTTGCCTCCAGCATTTATAATAGTGTTAAATATATAAAAAAGTGTTTCAAATATATGGGAGGCGGGTCACACCAGAGGTTTTGCTATGTGAAAGGGGTCACCAGAACAAAAAAGTTTTGAGAACCACTGAATTAACCCCTCTGAAGCCTCAGGGAATGCAGGGGAAGGGGGATGGGGGTTGTCTCTCTTGGTAGGGTCAGGAAAGAGGGGTGGTGTAGGATATTGCTCTTCTCAATGTGATCCCTCCCCAGTTGGCTATTTTAAATGAAGCTACTCTCCCTGACATCGAATCTCCCTATGGGCACTGACATTGAATATAGAAAAAAACCCTTATTTTAATTTGGCAATTTGGAGAGTCAACGGATGGTAAGCCCTAATGGAAAAGCGTTACAGCTTGGCTCTTCTGCAAGCCCAAACTGCTGGATGAGCTTTAGAGTAGGGAAGGCTGTGCCTCCAACAGCCTAGGCCCTGCCCCTATCTGACCCCCTACTTCCTGCCTCCAACTGCCACTCCACCTTAGAATCCCCGACCCATTCTGTTCCTAGGCACCGCTCAGTACCCTGGAGCCTCAGAGTCAAATCGTATCCAGCAGTGTCCCTGAACAGCGGTGCAGTGTGGCTCTGAGAGCTCCTGAGTCCGCCTGCTCAAAGCCAAAGCCACGTGGTAAGGGAGAGGGCTGGGCGCTCAGGAGTCCTGCCGGAGCCACAGGGCACTGCTATTCAGGGATGCTGCTGGATCTGCTGAGGCTCCGGGTGAGGGGCGGAGGCAGAGTCGGGCTGCAGCGGCAGCCTCACCCGTTCTCTTGGGGGCCCCTGCGGAGCCCGGGGCCTGGGGCAAATTGCCCCACTTGCCCCCCACTCTGGGCGGCCCTGTCAAAAGGTGGGATTGCATCAGAAAAAGCTTTACTCATCGTTAAAACAGCTCTCTGCTCATCTGTGTCCCCACTACAATTCCTTGGCCACGCAAGGCTGACAGCAACTGCTTCAATTTTATGTATATATTACATGGGTTGACGGGGTGATGGGGGAAGGGTGTTACATTATTTTATTTCTGCTTTTATTCCCATCATTATAATTTTCATTGGAGTGAAGTGCATATATTGGGGGATTATAGCTCAGGCTCAGCCACTGTGGGCCCAGTGAACATTGACATTTCCTAAGATTAGCCTAAAATTTAAAAAGGGACATGCACTACAGAGCTTCCAGGCTCTCTAGCAGCTCACCAGGTGGGTTGTCACAGAGCCAGGGCTCCCCGGGATTCCAGGCTCCTCAGCAGACTCGGGGCTCCCAGAGTTCTAGCTCCTGGACAGCCTGCCAGGCAAACTGCTGCAGAGCCAGGGAGGTGTTACCAGAATTTTAAAAAACATTCCATTTCATTTTCTCCAAAACAGATTTTTTTGAAAATTTCTGATCCACAGAAAATTTAACATTTCTGACTTTAACCTTCCAAAATGGAACAATTTTTTTTTGAAATGTGAAAAGTCCCATGGGATGGAAATTCCACTTCCCACCTAGCTCTATTATAAATGTATGCAGCACTCTGTGTGTAATACACTCCTCATTCTTATGCTGTGTTTCAAAATTACAGTATGAATGAATCAGTGTCAAAGTCAGACCCCTGAATATCACTGGTGCAGCAAACTTGTTTTAATAGGGCTATTTGTGTACATTTTGGAGCAAAGAACATAGGCCATATGTATAGGATGGGGAACTATCTTAGGATGCAGTGACTCTGAAAACAATTTGGCTGTCATGGTGGATAATAAGCTGTCCCAGTACAATTTTATGGTTAAAAGGGCTAATACGAACCTTGGATGCATAAAGAGGGGAATCTTGAGTAGGAATAGGCAGGTTATTTTACCTCTGTGTTCAGCAGCAGTGTAACCGTTGTTGATGCCCACAATTCGAACAGGATGTTGAAAAATTGGAAAGGGTTCAGAGAGGAGCCACAAGAATGATAGACTCAAGCAGCTCAATCCATTTACCTTAACAAACAGAAGCTTAAGGGGTGACTTAATTACAATCTGTAAGTACCTACCAAGGGAAAAAAAATGATAATGGGCTCTTGAATCTAGCAGAGAAAGGTGCAACAAGGTCCAATGGCTGGAAGTTGAAGCTAGACAAATTCAGACCAAAAATAATGTGTATGTTTTTAACAGTGAGGGTAATTTATCATTACAACAAATTACCATGGGTCCTGGTAGATTCTCCATTACTGGCAATTTTAAAATCAAGATTGGATAGTTTCTCTAAAATATACACTGTAGGAATTATTTTGGGGAAATTCTATGACCTGTGTTATGCAGGAAGTCAGATGAGATGGTCCCTTCTGGCCTGTAAGTCTATGAAGCTATGCATCCAAATTGGATTGCCAGGATTCTTATCCATCTTGAATAGAGGAAAAGGTAACATTTTAGACAAAGAGGAACTATTCGATAACGCAGAAGTGTTGCTGATTGGTTACCATATTTCACTGGTAGGTCTTATTAATACAAAACATGTATTGGGACGCTTTTAAAAGATTATCAGGTATCTCCAATCTCCATTTTTCTTCCACCCCTCCGCAATCTGTTTGTCCCCAAAAATTCCTGCATCACTGAAAATGTCCTTCACTTAGCAGGTGTTCTGCATATACAGTCTCTCCTCTCTCCCTTTGAAAGTGAAATATCAAAAGTGTTCAGTTCAGATAACATACAGCAGAACCACTTCATTAAATTATCACTTGAATTATTTAGCTCTGACGTGGAGAAAGGCCAAGATCTGTGACTGTGAGGAACCTGGAAGTCCATGATGAGTCAGTGACAGTGCAGAAGATGGAATGCAACACACAGCTGATTAGTGGTGGCCTATCACCCACTTTTGGCTTGGGTTTGGGCTGGCAGGAAAATCGAGGATGCAGGAGTGGGAGATGGACAAGAACTATTCTGATGTGGGGCGGGGAAGAGGACTAAAAGAGTTTCAAGCATGGCAGTGGCACGGGCTGAAATGTAAGAAAGTCTGTTAAAGTGTGGCAAAGCATTGGTGGATTTGGCTCTATTTACCCCTTATCTATTCAAAATTTAACTCCCACAAATATTTACTGCAGCTAATTTCTAGGTCTAATGTGCCTCTTTTCAGATTTCTAGAATGTGCTTCATGTAAATACAATTTATTATATTACTACAGAAAATTTGCATTTTACACATGCATGTAACTCTAAGTTGAAAGAGCTTGTTTAGCCCAGGTGAGCAAATTTGTACGAAAATTTGATAGTAAACACTAATAACCACTTCCTGTAGCATCAGTAACTGACCTTATTTTTCTGTAAGAACCTCTAAAAGTATGTGCAAAGAATCTGTCATAATGGCTTTCCAGTGTCCTTGGAAGCATAAATAATAAAATAAACAATTTAGCTTGGAGGCCTCTTTCAGTAATCACATTTTCTTTATTATACATCCAATAAATTTAATACCGTATATTGGTATGTTGTGTTGTTTTAAGGTATTTACAGATTAAGAGCAATTCTGCTTTGACAGGAAAAGAAATTCAGCTATTCCATTAGTGATCTGAAATTCTTTTGTTACTCATTAAGCTTTTTCATAGTGGACTGCAGATATTGCTTTATTTGTTGTGTAATTATTTTTTCCTCTTAAAAGAGACAAAAAAGACTATGAGTTTGGTCTTGCAGGCTTTATTCAGGCAAAATCGCTAGTGAGCTCAATGGGAGTTTTACCCAAGTAAGGATTGGAAAAGGAATGCAGGATTAATACCTATAGCTGCAAGATGGTATAAACAATCATTGTACTACATTTAGCAGCACAATCTTATTTCACACAATCTAGAAAAAAAAATCAGTGTACAGAGCTTTAGATTCTTTAGGCAGAATAGCCTAGAAATTTAGAGTGGAAACAAGTATTAATAGCATTCTTCAGTGTGCATGTATTATGTTACAAAAGTATTACTTAACCTTTCACCTAGTATCCTGGAATTCTGTTTATTCACATTTCCTACTGTATGTGTGCCATCTAATGGTAAATCAGAATAACTCCTATTGTATTCAGACAGAATTGTATTCAGTTACTTCGTGGCTGTAAAAGATGTACTTAATTCAGTGGTTCACAATATAATTTTGTTTTTGTTTCTTAATTACTGTATGATTCAATATTTTATGAGTGCAAAATATTGATTGATTCCTCATAACTGACATACAATGGGACAGGTTCACCTCAGACTGCAAGATCTGCAGCAACAGAAAGCTCAGCTGAGTGAAAGCTGTGATGGTGCAAGGTGACTACATGCTCCCTGCCAAACAGAGCCCCTCAGCCAAGTGATTATGCTCAAAAGTGAATGGCACTGGATGTCAGGAATTGCACATGGCTTGGATTCAGCCATGTCTGGATTCAGCACATTCCCCTTAAGAGGTTTAAAGCAGTGGAGCTTCATTAATTTTAGTAGTTGCTCCTGAATTACACCAGCACGTGTGGGAGAAGAATAAACTTTGGATTCAAATCCTTTGGCTACATTTCTGAAGATGGCTTTTGTTTTCACTGTGCTGATGTTATGCCCTTGAAAGTGGGAGCTGTGAGTCTGTGATATCAGTTGGTCACCCCTGTATAAATGTTTTAAAACAAGTTATGCCAAAAACAAATCCTGTCAGCACATCATAAGTCCTTGAAAACTGACATCAAGAGCCTGATTTTCCTCTCCTTTTCACCATTGTAAATAAGGAATAAGTCCATTCAAATCAACGGAGTTACACTAGAGTGAATACCTGTGTGAACCAACTCCCAAATGTCTATCATTGATGTAGAGATGCAAATCAGAAAATAAAAAGTGAAAGCTATTATCTTGATGATCTGGTGCTAGAGACATTATTTTAACCCCAAAGTGCCATAGGCTTATTTAGTAGGCAATGAACCTGATTCTAATCTTACTTCCACTGGTGTTAGTGACAACACAGGACCTGATCCTCAAATGGTGTAAAACAGCATAACTCCATTGACAGCACCTGATGTAAACTGGCCTGGCTCACAGTAGGTACTTCTGGGCACTCCCATTATACAAAATAATAAAAGTCATCTTTTGAGTATTTCCATCAAATCCTAATTCACTGAGAGTTCGAGTTCATTTGAAGTGTTGCTCTAGTCACTTACACATCACTCCTAGGGGAATTCTGTGCCACTGTGCAATGCAGAATTTTGCAGACTTCCCTGTTTCCCCTGGAGAATTTCTGGCCACCACTAGAAGCACTGGACTCTGCAGAGGCCAGCTCTCAGTGAGCAGAGTGTCCAGCCTGGTGGGGCTGGAGGCTGCATGCTCTTTGACCCTCATTATCCAGGAATGGGAGAGGGCCTAGGGGACCCAGCCAGCTCTGGGAAAGGGTGAGGAAGGGCAGAGCTGCCCCATACCATGTCCCCTCGCAGGACAGTAAAGAAGTGTGGGGGAGTAAAGGCTCAGGGTGTGCTGCTGTCTGGGCCGGGGACTGTCCCACAGCTAGGCTTTGTGGGGAGCAGGGTGTTGGTGTCTGCGGGGTGCCCTGCAGCTTGGGTCTGTGGGGATGGGGGTGCTGCTGTCTGGGTGCTGCCCCACAGCTAGGCTCTGAGGAGAGGGGTGCTGGTACATGGGGGCTGATCCACAGCAGGGCTCTGGGGAAAAGGGAGTGTGGTATCTGGGCTGGGGGATGCCCCACAGCTGGGCTTTGGGGGGATATGAGTGTGGGTGTCTGGGCTCTGGGCCCCCCACACAGCCCCCTCCAGCAGTCCGCAACTGGAAGTGGGTTGTTATAGGGCTTTCTTTAACTCTCCTGTCTGGAGGAACCTTTTTGGCTGTTTTCTGTATTGTTGACATACTTGTTGACAGGCATTTTGAAATAAATTACCAAAATAATTGAAATTGGAGTGATTATAGTGTGTTATTTTGACAAATAAAATATGTAGAATTTTAAAATATTGTCTGCAGAATTTTTAAATTTTTGGCACAGAATTCCCCCCGGAGTAACACATTTATGAGGGGGCAATGCAGCGACAGTAACAGGAATCACTGTATAATTACATTACCTTTGTGTCTAGAGGAGTTACTTTTTGTGAAATACATTATTTCAGATTTGTGTAACTAGCTCATATACCCACACTATTTCAATGATTCCTTCCTAGCAAATTCTGAATTGTTACTGAGAAAAATGCATTTGTAATGCTTCACTGTTCTCAGATTTTCACTTGGGCATGCATGGCGAGTTTCCTAATGCTTACATATTAGGTTCCGTACAAGACAGCTAAACCCTCCTTAGTGGACTTTGTTTACATCCATTGCAAGACATACTTCTGTGTATTTGGTTAACCCTCTAATGTACCTGCCTTTGGTATTTATAATTCTATACAAGTGCTAAGTATTCTTAATTATAATAATATTAGTCCACGTAAATAGTTATTTCAGTGCTGGTGTAAGTGGTGAAGATGTGTAAGTTGTAAAGACGTATAAGTTACATCAATTTATGCTCAATAGATGTGCAAAATAAATAACTCAAATCCAGAAAAAAGATGATGAGTGTAGTAGGAAAAGCCTTTTTTTTATGTCATAAAGCAGCACAAAGGGTCACAGGCACAATTTTTAAAATAATTCTTTGCAGGTTATTTTTTCTAAAATTAGCCAAAGATGTGTTTATTTGACTATACACAATGAAATGGTATCACAAGGTGATATGTATATAATTTCAGTAACAAGGTTGTATCATTAGGCATAAATAAATACCACAGCTATCCTTCAAAACCATGATCAGATAGTTTTCAGCTCTTTAAATATAAAGTAAATAATGAGTAATAAAGAATACTTGTATAAAATATTTCAATAGTAAGATCCAGGAAGGATAAATCTTATTACCCAGCCACTGAATGCAACTGATTTAATTCTTTGGACAAGTTAATATGTATTTTTTATCATCTGTAAAAAGAACTCTGAACCAAAAAAAAACCTCTGAAAATACCATTTTCTTGTCATTTTAAAATATAAATATCACTGCTGTCAGTAAAACTACAGCTGCGGCGAGCAGTTTGCCAAAGAGCTGAACTTGGCTGAAAAACCCAGTTCACATTGTGAGCTTACTTTTTTAGCCGTTTTATGCCAGAGAAACCACTGCTGTTGACATTCACCCTGCAGTGCACTCTCAGTCCTGAAATGAAGAAATCAGTTGAACTCTACACAAAGGAATAGCAGAAAGATGGGAGAAATTGGAAGTTTAAATGAAATATTTCCATGAACTGGTGTGAAACTCAGGACTGGGATTTTGCATTTGGGTGTAATACCCAATGGGCAAGGTGAGTTAAGGGGCAGTCCAGAGTAGTAGGCAAGTGTGCATGAATGGTCAGGCAGCCAGGATGCTGATGGGTATCAGAGGCAGTTTGGGGCAATGATTGGAGTTCTTCCAGGGGTCAGTAACTGGAAGATCCAGTCCAAGGGGCCAGGTTGGGGGTTAGGGAGGCGAGGTCGGGCACTGCAGTAAAAAGGCAGGGTCAGGCATGGCAACAGGGCAAGGCAGTCTACGCAGCAACCAGTAGGCAATGGTCTGTTGCTCAGACAGCTTTCTCTTCCTGTTGGGGTCTTTATACAATCCAGGTACCCACTGAAAGTGCTGCCTGTCCGCCTAATCCAGGTCTTGGGACATGGCTGCTGGGAGTCTGCAGGTTTTTAGCACTAAGGTCATTGGTCAAAGATGGCAGTTCAGTGCATCACCATGGTGCAGCAGTAAAGGGCTGGCAGGCCTGGGTTCAATACCTCCTCTCTTGGGGCAATGTCAAAGGATCAGGCTTGGCCAGATGGGCTCTGAGGAAGGATCTGACTTTTTTGGGAGCATACACAGCCCTGGTAACCAGCCCTTCTAGTCCGTACCCTTCCCAGTCAATGAGATAACATATCTTCCTACGTCATATCTGGGATTATAGGCTTATATGGACAAGGTACTCTTCTTGGCCTTTAACTTGCAGTGGTGAAGAGGGAGGTTGTTTTCATTCAGGACAGTAATTGTCAGAAATTAGGCTTCAAGGAAGGAGACATGGAATATAGGATGAACCAGGTCTGCAGTTGCAGGAACTGTAGGTGGTGTGGGCAGAGTGGGGTGAAAACAGGAGTGGAAGCCATAGTTTGCAAAAGATGGGCTCACCTTGGCTGAGGTGTCATCTGTATTGTTGTACACAAATTCCATATATGGAATCAATGTCCAGAAATATGCATAACAGTGAGACCAAATCATTTTAGTGGTAGTGTGTGAAGCATCGCAAATACTGTTCCAATACCTTGTCTACCACTTGAGTGGCCATCAGTCTGTGGATGATAGGCAGTTGATGTATCTAAACATGCCTCTAGGAGGCATAACACCTCCCACCAAAACCAAGACACAAATTGAGAACCCTGGTCTGAGGTGATGTGATCCAGGAGGCCACAGAGGCAGAACACATGTGATGAGGAGAGGAGATAAGCAGTATCCTTGGCAGCAGGAAGATGTGCACAGAGAATGAAATGCACCATCTTCATCAATTGATCTACTATTGTCAGTATGGTATGGTGTCCCTCAGATTCTGTAATTCTACAGTGAAGTCCATTGTAATGTTAATCCAAGACCTCAAGGGGTCTCAGCGACTATTAACATCCCAGAGAATTTAGTTTGGGGAACTTTGGCACAAATGCAGTTAACTCAAGGCCTGCTGTGAGGCTGAATGTCACACCACAGTATTGACCACCAGAACAACCAGCATGCCATGCAAGTGGTCTTTGCCTGGCCAAAATGTCCAGCCCAAGGGACAATAGGGCAAATGCATAGGGCGTCCAAACATTAGCATTCCTCAAGGACATAGATGTGCCCAGGAATGAGGAACTGTCCATCCCTTTCTGTGAATTTACCCCAAGGTTTCATATTAGAAGTTTGGAGTATCTGGGTTAAGGGGCCATTTGGTAGGGCGTAATGTGAATAAAATCAGATCATAGGGATCCTTGGGGAAATGATGTGGTTTCAGGCTGCAGAGAGGCTCTTCTTCAGGTCCTTTAGGATTGTTGGCATATTCTCTTTATGGGACAGATTGCCTTACTGTTGCAGGAGTCAGGGTGGTAGCTAATAATAAAATTGAACCTAGAAAAAGAGAACTCAGCCTACTTGTCTTTGGGTTAGGGCTTTAGCAGAACACAGGCATTCTAGATTTTTGTGATTAGCAAACATCTGCCCTGGGTGTCTAACTCCTTCTGGATAATGTCTCCAGGCCTCAAAAGCTGCTTTGATGGCAAGTTGCTCCTTGTCCAAAACTTCATAATTGCACTCAGCAGGAGTGAGCTTGCGGAAACAGTATGCACAGGGATAAACTCCTTGGTTGAGGTCCTGTTTCTGGGACAGCACTGCTCCAATGGTGACATTGGAAGCATCAGTTTTCAGGATGAAAAGTTGACTTGGGTCGGGATGTGTAAGGCTGGATGTGGAGATGAATGCCATCTTCTGATGAGCAAAGGATTCTTGGGCTTCTGGCATCCAAGTGAACTTGGTGGGTTTTCGCAGCAAAGAAGTTATAGGGGCTAGGCACTGAATTTCTCAAATGGTTTGCCGTGTTGCCCAGTAGTGACCCACTTCTGCCTTTCAGGGATCCAGGCGAACACCCTCAGCAGACAGAATGCAGCCTTATAATTCCACAGTTGGTTGGTTTATGACATTTCTCCATCTTAGCACAAAGCCAGTATTGGCAGAGTCTTTCTTTGACGTTACACACATGCTGGCCATGCATAGGCTGGTCTTTAGAGTATATTAGGATGTCATCCAAGTAGATGACCACCGAATGGTATAGCATATCTCATTAATTAATTGCTGAAATGTAGCAAGCACATTCGTACAGGCAAGCCCAAAAGGCATCATCTGATATTTGAAGTGGCAACAGAGAGTGTAAAAAGTGGTTTTCCATTTACCTCCTGACTATATTATGACTAGATTGTACACCCCTCTGAGGTCTAAATTCATGAATATCTGGGCTCCCAATCCAGGAGCTCTGGGATCAGGGGTAGGGGACATCAATTCCACATTTTTTTTAGGGCAAGTACTCCACACAGTCTTTGGGGGTCCCCTCCCCCCAAAAAAAGAGGACAGGGACCCCAGCCAAGGATGTGGAAGACCTGGTGAAAAATTTCTCCAGATTCCTGTGGATGTAGTGTTTAGCAGTGGCTAATCCAGGTTCTAACACAAAATATATTTGGCTGAATGGAATCTTGGCCCCAGGCTATAAGTCGATTGGGCAGTTATATTTCTGGTGAGGGATAGTGTGTCTGTAATTTTCTTTTTTGAATATATCTGAAAACTCTTGGTATTTTGCAGGTAGTGTGAGAGTTGACCATAGTAGCAAGGAGGTCTACTCTGTTTCCAAGCATCTCTTCCTGTTTCCAAAGCCCAGGCAAGGCATCTGACTGAGGTTCTGGAGCCTCAAACTTGGAAGTCACAAGGCAGTTGTCCTGGCAAAACTCAGAATTAAAAGTCATGGTGTGCTGATATCAGGAGATATGCATGTCATATTTTGCCAATCAGGGGAGTCAGAGTGTTAAAAGGGAGAGTGGGGACTGGATCAGACTAAATTGGAGGAGCTCACACTGCTCTCCAACCATCAGATCCAAAACTGTATTTTCCTGACTGATGGGGCCAGAGGTAAGAAGCAATCCATCAATGTCCACTAAATCAGGGGTGGTCTTAGGCTGAATGAGTAGGCCACGTACTTGAGCCATGGTAGCACCTATGAAGTTGCTGCTTGCCCCAGAGCCAATCAGGGCCCACTGGGGGGCGGTACCTGTCTGGAATCCTGGATCCAAAGTTGTAACTGGAGTTGTAGGTGCGGGGGACAGGGACCCGGAATGGGTTGCTGGAGGGAACTCAATGGACTTTTCCAAATGTTGCCCAAGCTTGACTCCCTTATCAAGGCTGGGCATGGTCATTTCCTAGAACCACACAGTTTGGAGACTTCACAGAACAAATGGATACCATGTGATTGGGGCCACCACAATAGAAACAACTTCTTTCACCATCAGCTTCCCATTTGGAAGGGTCCAGCTGGGTCTGTGTCATGTGGGTGGCATCTGGACACTAGGTGAAACCCCTTTCCATTCACTAAATCAAGTGTTAGTTTGGAGGTATAGCTCAATAAACGTATCTAGATCCCCCAGAGGCTCTACAATGTCAAGCTCATCTTTTGCTTCCTCACTGGGACCATGATGGAATTGGTGTAGTTTGGTTGGCTCATTCCAAGCTGTATCTGCCACCAGGGGTCAGAAGTGGGCTACAGACCTTGCAGCTGACTGAGAGATCTGGTGGAGTCTCTTTGGGACTATCTCTGTGGTGCGAGCTCAGTGCGAGTCATTAAAGATTGTTGCAAAGGCCCTCAGGAAGGTGTGCCAGCTAGCCAGTCTGTGGTGGTCCTGCTCTAACACAGGTGACACCCAGTACAGGACCTTTCCAGTTAGAAGGCTGATGATCAGTCCCACCTTTGCCTGGTCCATCTCATAGGCATTTGGCCATAGCAGGGAACAGACCTGCAATGGTTCATGAAACACCAAAACTTGCTACAGATCCCATCGTAATGCTCTCATAAAGGTAGCATGGGTTCAGGTCCTGAAGATAAGGTGGGTCATGGGGCTTTGGGAGATATTCCAACTTGCAGTTCTGTGATCTATTTTGGAAGATTGTGGTTTTCCACCAAAGCTGGTCCTTTGTGTCTTGTAAAGGTTGTTTTTCTGTCTGCAGGTGCTCCTGGGGGCTCACTGTCCACTGGGGTGCCTATGGTGCCATACCAGTGAGTTCCACACCCTTTTTGGGTAGAATGAGCCTAGTAGATTACTGAAGTGGGATGAGCAAACTATGATACCCAGTGGCTGAGACCAGTTAGAGCACAGTCCAGGGCAGTGATCAAGAGTATGTGGGTGGTTGGGTAGCCAGGAGATTGATCAGTATCAGAGGCAGTCCAGGACAATGGTTGAAGTTCTCACAGGGGTCAAGAGCCAGAAGACCCCATCCAAAAGGCTGGGTCAATGGGTTAGCGAGGTGAGGTTTGGTGAAGAGGCAAGGTAGGGTTGTGCGAGGCAGCAGGGCAGCAAGGTAGGTTCAGGCAAGTCAGCAACCAGCAGGCAAGGGTCAGTCACTTTCCCCTTCCTGTTGGGGTCTTTATGTAGTCAAGGCACCCAATGAGAGTGCTGCCTGTTCAATCAGGGACCAGGGGTGTGGCTTCTGTGGGTCTGTAGGCCTTTAGCAATAAGGCTGTTGGTCAGAGGTAGAAATTCACTGCTCCAGTGTGGCACAGCAGCTAAGAATGACACCTAAGGACCTGGCAGAACCTGGGTCTTGACACTGTGGGAGGAGAAGGAAAAATAAACTATTAGTTTGTGATGGGAGCATGCCACATATCCTTCCTTCCATTATGAAAAATATTTCCTAATGGAGGGACAAGGTAAAGTAGGGAAATTATAAACACCTTTTCCCCTTTTGTTTTGAATGGGAAAAGTAACTAAACTGGCCCATTGATTTTAATGACAAGAGGGTAAAATGAATGGCACAGTATGATCTGATATATTTGCTGTTTATTAATTTTTCTTTCAAATTTTCCCTGCAATATTTGGACACTTTCCCTCCTCTTCCCAAAAGCTCTGTTGCCCTTTCAGCAGCTGTTTGTGGACCAATAGCCACTTTCAACTCAATTTCTACTGAAAAAAAAAAAAAAGAGAGCCAGATTTTTATCTCAGTTATGTAGCTGTAAATCTGGAGTAATTTACTGACTTCAGTGGAGTAATGCCAGCTATACATTTCTAAATTGTGCATTTTCAAAAAGAGAAGCAGTCCCTCCAAACACCTCTAACATTTACATTTCAAAGTCCAAGACAGCTATCTGATTGTTTAGTTATGGTTTAACTTTCACCCCTGCAGTAGTGAGCCAAATTCAGAGCTGATTAGCAATATTATTTTTTTTCTGTCAAAAGTGCATGTGAGCAAGTGGAGTCCCTACCTTGTCCCAGAATATACATATGCTGTTAAATCATCCAGAAAAAATACTCCCTTTCTGCAGTTTGTCTTTGTAGTTAACTTATGTAACACCAAAAATCCTTGGCTTTCTCCTGATCTTAATCATTCCTTTTGTTTTTCTCTAGAGGACACCTGTGTCCCTGTCACTAGTTCCCTCTGTCTCAAGCTAGGTCTCCACTGCAAAAAAGGTGCAGTGATGTTTGGTTTTATTTTATTTCTACAGTGAGATAACTAATGCATGTCAGCTATCCCAATGTTACATTCCAGGGTAAACAAGGCACTCTAGTTATTGCTGCAAGATAGGCAAGACAAGGTCAGTACTATTTCCCTGGCCCTGGTTGGCCTCGCCTACCTCATAGGAAAACTACAGTGTTTTGGACAAGAGTCAAATTAGGGGCAAATTTGATTATAACTTGAATTAACTCTGCAGTCAAGACAAGCCTAGACAAGACACTCAAAACCCCTTTTAAACTCCTCGGAGGACTCAGCTGATGCAATGTCCGAAGTCAACACAAATAACTGCATCTATGAGCAGGATTCTAGAGTGACAACAGTCACTACAGAGCCAAAGATGGATAGAGATTGAACTATCCTTTTCACTGTCATGGAGCTAATGTACTTTAGTGGGGAAATCTGAAGAGACTTGCATAGTGGATGCCCAGGTAGTGGATGAATAAAATCTTCAGGGCTATCATCATGCGCGTTTGTGTGGCATGGGTCACAAACTCCATAGACTCCTCCAGCACTTTCCTGGTATGCGATGAGAGGGAGAGTCTGACAGATACGTATTTCCAGTATGCCAGGCAGTCCTTGTTTTGCCTTCTTCTCAGTTTCTGTCTGTAATTTTCTCGGCACACATTTATTTTTGCTTAGCACATACATCTCCCTACAAAGTCCAGAGACCTCCTTGTGAAACTCCTCTTAGCACTGGCCAGACTGGCCATCTGTTGGTTTGAAAGCAGGAAGCTTGATGGTGAGGCAGTGTGAGACTTTATGGCTGTTTTCCTTGGCTTCACTTGTGCATACATCTGGGCAGAGGTTCAGTGGGTGGTGCCCACTGACTTTGACACTTTCTTGGAGCAGCAGGCATTATCCTGTGTGCTCTGGTCAGTGTCCCCTGCCAACTCCTTTTACCACCCCGCTGACCTTGCACTGGCTTGTTCTCATATCTTGTTCACATCTGATCCCACTCCAGTTCTACACCATTTTGTATTGTATTGACTTTACATTCATTAGAAGCAAGAAGAAGACCAAGAATAGGGTAGGCCTATTACTCGATGAGGAGGAGAAGACAATAAGAAAAGGCAGCAATGGCCACTGTGTTGTATGCCTTTGTTTCAGTTTTCCAAAAAGGTTAGCAGTAATTGGTGACTAACGCAGCTACACAAGTGTACATGGGGTCAGACCTGAAGCTAAAATAGGGAAAGAATAAGTTAATAATTAACTAGAGAAGTTAGAGGTCTTCAGGTTGGCAGGGCCTGATGAAACACATCCTAGAATACTAGACTTTCAGGCCAGAAGGGACCATCATGATTATCTAGTCTGACCTCCTGCACATTGCAGGCCACAGAAGCTAGCTGTGTTATTGAAGTTCTCAAGTCATGACTTAAAGACTTCAAGTTACAGAGAATCCACTGTTTCCTCTAGTTTATACTTGCAAGTGACCCCTGCCCCATGCTGCAGAGGAAGTTGAAAGATCCCCAGGTCTCTGTCAATCTGACTTGGGGGACAATTCCTTCACAACCACAAATATGGCAGTCAGTTAGACCCTGAGCATGTGAGCAAGACGCAACAACCAGATACCTGGGAAAGCATTCTCTGTAGTAACTCAGAGCCCTCTCATCTAGTGTCCCATCACCGACTGCTGCAGATATTTGCTACTAGCAGTTGCAGATTGGTTATATGCCATTGTAGGCAGTCACATCATACCATCCCCTCCATAAGCTTGTCAAGCTCAGCCTTGAAGCCAGTTTGTTTTTTTGCCCCACACTATTCACCTTGCAAGGCTGTTCCAGAACTTCACTCTTCTGACAGTTAGAAACCTTTGTTTAATTTCAGGCCTAAGCTTATTGATGGCCAGTTTATATCCATTTGTTCTTGAGTCAACTTTGGAGCTTAACTTAAATAACTCCTTTCCCTCCCTGGTATGTATTCTTCTGATCTGTTTATAGAGAGCTATCATCTCCCCTCAGCCTTCTTTTGGTTAGGCTAAACAAGCCAAGCTGTTTGAGTCTCCTCTCATAAGGTAAGTTTTCCATTCTGCTAATCATCTTAATAGCCCTTCGGTGCACCTTTTCCAGTTTGAATTAATCTTTCTTAAATATGAGAGACCACAGTATTTCAGATGAGGTCTCATCAGTGCCTTGTATAATGGTACTAACACTTACCTGTCTCTACTGGAAATACCTCGCCTGATGCATCCTAGGACTTCATTGGCCTTTTTCATTGCTGCATCACATTGCGTCTCATAGTCATCCTGTGATCAATCAGTATACCCAGGTCTTTCTCCTCCTCTGTCGTTTCCAAATGATAAGTCCCCAGCTTATAGCAAAAATTCTTGGTTGTTAGTCCCTAAATGCATGACCTTGCACTTTGCACTATTAAATTTATTTCTTTTCTATTATTCCTGTTTTCAAGGTCATCCAGATCTTGTTGATATTCCAGCCCTCCTCCATATTGGCAATACCCCTCAAGTATGTGTTATTCACAAATTTAATTAACATACTTCCACTTTTTGTGCCAAGGTCATTAATAAAAATGTTAAATAAGATAGGTCCCAAGACTGATCCCTGAGGAATTCCACTAGTAACTTCCCTCCAACCTGCCAGTTCACCCCTCAGAATGACCTGTTGTAGTCCTCCCTTTAACCAGTTCCTTATCCAACTTTCAATTCATATAAATCCCTATCTTCTCCAATTTAACTAATAATTTCCCAAGTGGAACTGTATCATATCCCTTACAGTAATCTGCTATATTAGATCTATGCATTTCATTTGTCTAAAAAAATCAGTTATCTTCTCAAAAAAGGAGATCAAGTTGGTCTAGTATGATCTACCTCTTGTAAAGCCATGTTGTATTTTCTCTCAGTCACCTCTATGTCTTTAACTACTTTCTCTTTCAAAATTTGTTCCAAGACCTTGAATACAATTGAGGTCCAACTAACAGGCCTGTAGTTTCACAGATCACTTCTCTCTATTTCTTAAAAATAGGTAATATATTAGCAATTCTCCAGTCGTAGGGTACAACTCCCAAGTTTACAGATTCATTAAAAATCCTTGCTATTTGGCTTGAAATTTCATGGGCCAGTTCCTTTAATTTTTTGGATGGAGATTATCCAAGACCACCAATTTAGTCCCATTAAGCTGTTTGAGTTTGACTTAATTTCTACTTCCATATCCTCAATTCCATTAGTCAGCCTGCCACTGTCCCTAAGATCCTCATTACCCTTATTCAAAACTGAGACAAATTTTTTGTTTAGATGTTGGGCCATGCCTAGATTATCTTTACTCTACACCCTATCTGCAATGTTTAGCAGTCCCACTTCTTTCCTTGTTTTCTTTTTATTTACAGGGCAATAAAATCTTTTATTATTAGTTTTAATCTCCTTTCCAAGGGCCAACTCTGCTTGGCATTTGGCAGTTCTCACTTTTTCCCCTATTCTTTCTGACCATCAAGAGGTAGCTTTCCTTGCTGATCCATTCCATTTTCCATTACTTGTGGGCTTTCTGCTTTCTCTTAATAATCTGTGTGACATGCTTGCTCATGCAGTTTGGTCTGCCACCCTTCCCTATGTTTTTTCCCCCCGTGCTTGGGATGCAGGCTTTAAATAGTTTCCGCAACTTTGACTTAAAGTAATTCCAAGCATCCTCCACATTCAGATCCTTGAATTCTTCACTTCAGTCCACCTCCCTCACTAATTCCCTTAATTTTTTAAGTTTTCCCTTTTGAAATCAAAGGACCTAGTTACAGATCTAGTTTTATCCTTTGTGAGGATGCTGAGCCAGCTGAGGTCACTCAGTTAGGGTGAAACTGCAGACAGAAAGGGACAGACAAACCCCAAAAGCTGGTGGATATTCTAATACTTACATTTGCCAAGCCAGCACAAAACAGCTTCTGTATTACCTCACTGGTTACTCAGAAGTCCAAACAATGCAGTTCCCTTAAAGTACCCAGCCACAGGCCTCCAGCCAGACACACATGTCAGATATGATGAGGATTACTGAAAATTTTATCTTATCATGCAAAATAAAGATTTTTCTAACCCCAGAGGATCAGCCACATACCCAGGTCCAATTATAATTTAGATCTTACCCAAAATACACGCTTAGAGACAATACTTATTAACTAAGCTAAAATTTATTTAACTAGAAAAGAGAGAGAGAATGTTGGTTAAAAGATCAATATACATACAGACTTGAATTCAATTCTTGAGGTTCAGATACATAGCAGAGATGTGTTTGTAGTTGCCAAAAGTCCTTTTAGACATAGTCCATAGGTTATAGTCCAATATCCACATTCAGGGTGACTCCAGTCCGTGACTGGGGATCTCAATCCTTGTGGCTTAAAGTTTTCCCCTCTTGAAACAGATCTGAGATGTATAAGAACCCTGGGACACAATCCTTCATTTCCAGCAGCCTTTTGGCCTGAGAAATTAGGCTTAATTCTCCCCCCAAATATTCTGACAATTAGCACAAGGTAATTTATCCACTAAACAGTTCAGATACAGGTTACCACAACTTTTAAAGAGACATATAGACAATAATACTATTTCATTCAAGTATCTTCCTAAATGTTAATATTCCCCTTTTGATCTTTGAATCAAAGCTATAGCAATAGACAAGACTTGTTTGCTTACATCACAAGACCTGAGCAAACATCTACCCGTCTACCTCTAACAATGCAGACTTGCATTTCAAAGCTCTATTCATTTACATAACATCCTAACCAGTCTCTAAAGTTCGGCCATGGGTCAGGTCAGTCTGTGAGTTAATTAACTCTTTCTGGCCCTGTCATCTTTCAATGAGATATTATATCACACTCATAACATCACATCCTTCCATTTAGTTTAAGCTGAAATAGTGCACGATCTCTCAAACCAATGTTGTCTCCTACAACCAGCATTTCTATAACGTCCTCACTACTCACCTATATCAAATCTAAAACAGCATCACTTCTTGTTGGTTCGGTGACTATTTGGTGAATAAATAGCTACCACATACAGGAAAATCTGGGCCCTACTACTATTAGTAGCATTTGTACCCTAATCTATATCTCAGAAATTAAAGTATCCCATATTCACACAATTCCCAGTAGCATTTATTTCATTAAAAACATAAGAGATCTTTATCCATATCCAATTTGATCCTGGGGGTCTGTAGCATCTCCCACCCACTATCCCATGGGAACCTCTGGTAGCTTTCTTCCCCAAAGTGATTTTAACCCAAACAAACTGTTTTATCTATTCCGTCACTTGTAGTTTCTTTACAATCTACCTTGTCATTAATATCCTTTGCTACTCCATCACCTTTACCTTTATTTCTGCCTTTCCTGAACTGCACATACCCTTCAATACCTGTTTTCCAGCCATGACTACTATTCCACCATGTTTCTGTTATCCTTATAATATGTGGTTTCATTTCCTGCACCAATAGTTCTAGTTCCTCCATATTTTCTACCCTACTCTGTTCTTTTCTCCATTGCTATATTCTTGATGTTCCTCCTGGTCAATATTAGAATCAAGCATGAAGATTATATGAGCACTCCCAACCATCTCCCCCAAGAGGAGATCTCTGAGCCATTAACAATTATATTTGAGAAATCATGGAGGGACAGGAGAGATCTCAGAGGACTAGAAAGGCCAAATATAGTGCCTATCTATAAAAACGAGTATAAGGACAACACAGGGAACTATGGACTAGTCAGCTTGACTTCAGTAGACAGAAAGATAATGGAGCAAACAATCAAAATGTAAGCACCTAGAAGATAATAAGTAACAATCAACATGGATTTGTCAGGAACAAATCTTGCCAAACCAACCTAATATCCTTCTTTGGCAATGTAGCGAGTCTTGGGGGTGGGAAGGAAGCAATAGATGTGCTATATCTTGACTTTAGTAAGTCTTTTGATACTGTCTCACATGACCTTCTCATAAACAAACTAGGGAAATATAATCTGGACAAACCTACTATAAGGTGGGTGCACAACTAGTTGGAAAAGTAGTTATTGATAGTTCACAGACAAGCTGGAAGGGCATATCGAGTGGGGTCCTTCAGAGATGTGTCCTGAGTCCAGCTGTATCCAATATCTTCATAAATGATTCAGATGATGGCATAGACAATACACTTGTAATGTTTGTGGATGATACCCAGCTGGGAGGAGTTGTAAGCACTTTGCAAGACAGGACTAGATCGCAAAATGATTTTGAAAAACTTAAGAAATGGTGTGAAATAAATAGCATGAAATTCAATAAGGACGAATGCAAAGTACTACTCTTAGGATGTATTAGCAGGAGTGTTGTAAGCAAGATACGATAAGTAATTCTTCCACTCTACTCAGCACTGATAAGGCCTTAGCTGGAGGCCTCCAGTTCTGGGCACCACACTTCAAGAAACAAGTGGACAAATTGTCCAGAGAAGAGCAACAAAAATGATTAAAGGGCTAGAAAACATGACCAACAGGGAAAGATTGAAAAAATGGGATTTGTTTAGTCTAGAAGGGACTAGGGGGTATATGATAACAGTCTTCAAGTATATAAAAGACTGTTATAATTAGAGAATGGTGATAAATTGTTCTCCTTATGGGCATTAAGATTAGACATTGGGGAAAGCTTCCTAAATGTAAGGGTAGTTAAGCACTGGAACAAATTACTTAGAGGCCCTGTGGAATCTCCATCATTGGAGGTTTAAGAACAGGTTAGACAAACACCTGTCATGGATTATCTAGATAATACTTTGTCCTGCCTCAGGGGAAGGGACAGGACTAGATGTCCTATTGAGAATCCTTCCAGTCCTACATTTCTATGATTTTATGACCTTCCTTACTGTGTGCCTATTCTCATCTGCATCTGAGGGGAAGGCCAGTGATTTATCTGTCATAAGACCCTTTCTTCACCAAAGAAAGATCAAATAGGTATGCATCTTTCATGAGCATTAAATTTGCAATACAAATAAGGAAAGGAAACTATGTCCTGCAGCCCCAGCAGTGACTGCTATAAGACTAAATTCCACTTGCACTTACTATGGTGTAAATCTAGAGGAAATAGGAACATTCAGTGATATAAAAATTGCCATATTAAATCAGACTAACAACCCATCTAATCCCATGCTCTGTCTCTGAGATGGGCAAATTCCAGATGTAGGAGTAAAAACACCCATAATGTACAATTATATAATGAAATGCCCACATGGAACATTTCTTCTCAATATTAATCATTTGGGGGAAGATGGTTTGGGAGTTAGGTGTAGAGGAAAAGGGAGAGCCAGATATCAATATCAACAAAGAATGAGGACAAGGAGCTGAGTTAGTGACTGAAAACAGCCACATGGAAAGAAAGACAAAAGTAAAGCAGTTCATAGGAGGAAAGCTCATGGGAGGGAGCAAAGTAAAGAGTTGGAAGTGTCAGAAGCAGGAGAGTAGGACACCACCACAGTTCTAAGGCAATGTGAGAACAAGCAACTTTTTTTTGTAGTACTGATTTTCCGCTTTTTGTTGCATATAGGGAGCACTGAATATATATTTTGAATGTGTTAATAGATTCCAGGAATCAAGCAAACTTCCTTGAATACAAACTGCAAGCAATATGATTAATGTCGTCAGAGAAAATTTAAATCTGTATGGCAAACTACATCTGCATGTTCAGCTCATTGTACTCCAACTCTTTTATAGTATTTTGTGTTTATCAAGGCCTAACATTTTGCATAGCTGTTAGCATATACGCCTGCGTTTCAGCCTGAGATAGAATTTTGGGTTTGACCTTTTGATACTCTTATCTTATACTAATATATGTAAACAAAGAACAAAGACTGTGTATGTTCCTTTAGCTTGGTCAGATGGTTTTTTTTAGTACAATAGAAACAGATAAGAGCAGTTAAAGTGTTACTCGAGTGCATACTTTAAGATTGCCACAACCCCTATCTAAAGGCAAGGTCAAACAACCAGTCAGGAGGGCAAAGTGTGGCTGAGTGGAAGGTATAAAACACTAAAAGGCCAAAGACATGCCTGTCCCTGACCATAGCACACCTTCACTCCTTACCTCTCCTATGGGGTATAAAAGAGGTGGGACTGTGGGCATGCATTGCAGGTATATTTGGGCCTGCCAAGGAAGAGGAGGAGGCAGTGGGAATGGGGAATAGGGAATGAGGACACAGGCAATGCTCTGCAGTGTCAGAGCTGGGAAGGGGAACATGGGGTAAAGGCTCTGTGGCATCAGAGATGGGAAGGGGAATATGGGGTAAATGATCTGCAGTATCAGAACAGGGAATGGAACACTGGGAAACTGCGGAAACTGTCGGAAGCCTGCATCCCAAGAAAGGGGAAAAAAAACCATGGGCAGGAGTTGTAGGCCAAGCTGGATGAGCAAGCAACTCAGAGAGGGGATTAGGAAAAAGCAGAAAGCTTACAGGGAGTGGAAGAAAGGCGGGATTAGCAGGGGGTCCCTTTAGTGAGGTCAGACATGTAGGGATAAGTGAGGAAGCTAAAAGACCGCGTAGAAACTGACTTGCAAAGGAACAAAACCAAGTATATAAAGGTCTACAGCCAAATAATTAGAAGAAAAACAAGAAGAAGAAGTGCCCGATATACACTAGATGACAGCTAGGATAATACATCCGGCCATATATCTAAATATAGTATTTGCCTCGTCCTTTAATAAGGTACTAGTGGAGATTTAGGATGTAGGGGATGATAAACTGGAATGTGATTGGAGTCATTCGGCATCTGAGGTAGAAGGCAAACTTGGACACGCTTAATGGGGACAAATCGGCAGCCGGACCAGGCATCTCCATCCGAGGATATTAAAGGAACGCTGGCGCGTGAATTGGCGGCCTGTTAAGCGAGAATTTAAGCAATCGGTAAACTCAGGGGTTGTAACCATACGACTGGGAATCGCTAACGTAGTTCTATTTTTTAAGAAAGGGATAAAAAGTGATCCGGTAGATTATTAGGCCTGTTGCTTGATGTCTGTGAGTGTGTAAGGTCTTGGAAAAATTTTAAGGAAAAGTAGTTAGGACATGAGTCAAGTAAGGGACGAATCACATGGATCTGGCCAAGTAATGTCCAACCTGATCTCCTTCGTTGAGAGGTGACGGATTACTTAGACAAGAGAATGCGTGTAATCTAATTTACTCGATTTCAGTAAGGCGTTTGAAACACGGTTCCGCGTGGAACTGTAGTTAAATGGAAAAAGATGGAATGAATATGAAATTGTGAAGGTGGATAAGGAAGTTAAGGGGAGACTCGGCAGGTCGACTGGCAAGCGAATGTCAGCGTGGAAGAGGTTACTAGTGAGTCCTCAAGGATCTGGTTTGGGGACCAATCTTATTTAACCTGATTTGTTACGACTAGTGGCAAAAAGCGGAATGTGCTATAAGGTTGCGGATGACACGAAGCTGATTGCAACACGGAGAGGCGGGATACTATTCAGGAGTACTGTGACACCTTTGTAAACAGGAGTAATAGTATAGGATAATACTATTGTGAAAGCAAGTCATGCACTTTAGGGATTAATAATTAGAATGATTTAGATATACTTGGGACGCATTCAGTTGAAGCGACGGGAGGAGGAGAAGACGCTTGGGGTATTGGTGATAGGGGATGACTATGAGCCGCCATGGATTATGGCTGTTAAAAAAGCAAATGCAGTTTTAGGATGCATCAGGCGAGTATTTCCAGCAAGGAGAGGAGGTGAGTGCGTTATATCGGCACTGGTGAGACCCACCTGCATATTGTGTGCAGTTCGGTGTCCCATGTTTAAGAAGGATGAATTCAAACTGGAACAGGTTCAGAGACGGGGCTATAGGATGATCCGAGGAATGGAAAATCTGCCTTATGAAAGGAGACTCAAAGAGCTTGGCTTGTTAGCCTGGCCAAAAGGAGGCTCCGGGGGAATGCTTGCTCTATATAAAATATCCGGGGGATTAACGTTGAGGGAGGAGAGATTATTTAGTTTAGTACTAATGTAGCACAAGGACAATGGTACAAACTGGATATTAGGAAGTTTAGACTTGAATTAGACGAAGGTTTCTAACCATTAGGGAGTGAAGTTCTGAACAGCCTTCCGAGGGAAGTAGTGGGGCAAAGACTTATCTGGCTTTAAGATTAAGCTGATAAGTATATGGGGGATGTTATGATGGGATAGTTTAATTTGGGCAATTGATCTTGCATTATCGGCCGATAAGTCTGCTCAATGGTCTGTGAGGGGATGTTGGATGGATGGGAACTGAGTTACTGCAGAAGAATTCTTTCTGTGGTGCTAGCTGGTGAGTCTTGCCACATGCTCAGGGTTTAGCTGTCGCCATATTTGGGGCTGGGAAGGAATTTCCTCCAGGGCGGATTGGCAGAGGCCCTGGAGTTTTTCGCCTTCCTCTGTAGCGTGGGACATGGTCGCTTGCTGGTGGATTCTCTGCAGCTTGAGGTCTTCAAATCACATTTTGAGGATTTCAATAATTCAGTCATGGGTTAGGGGGTTGTTATAAATGTGTATGGGTAGGGTTTTGGGGCCTGCCTTGTGCAGGAGGTCAGACTAGATGATCATATTGGTCCCTTCTGACCTATGAGTCTATGAGTCTATGAAACAGACTCTGTCGGTGTGTAGAGCTATGGATATGCTTGTCTGGAACTAACCCCAATAAACATCGCATTTCCTGCACTTCAGACTTTTGGCCTTCTGCTTTCTGTCTGCATGACAAGAACCAGGGGAGAGGGTGAAGGGAAAGCCCTCTAACAATAGCATACAATGGTAACATCAATAAATATTTATTTATACAATTTTCACTTGAAAGATCCCACTGTCCCATTTCTTGATGCTTGTTCAATCAGTATAAATTAACTGGCAAAACTTAGTCCCTCCCAGAAAGAGAAGTAAAATGGATATCATGACACTAAGAAAACCATGACATTGATTCCCTTGCAATCTCTTGGTAAAACAGTCAAAGCCTAATTTATTCTGAAGCATATCTGGCAATGTAATTAGTTCCCTATTAGGTCACTGAACAGCTGCAAAGCTTTGGCTGGTATATGGTCAGCACCAGGGGACTCAATGTTCTGAATATTACACAGTATCTTCCTATCAGATCAGCTGTCCTGCTCAGCCAATTCCATTGCTAACATAAAGGCTGCAAATAATATCAGGAGGGAGAGCTTCAGATTGACTTCAAGTCAATGGAACCATGAGTTTATGAAGATTTTTGACTGTGTTTTCAGATAAGTTTCTCTTTGAGAATCTGGGTAAGTTTCAATAAGAAATTAAGGCAAAACTCAGGAAGTGAACCTACTTATGTTAAAATCACAGAAAAGATTTCCACTAGCCCCTGTACATGACACCACTTGTCTGTATCTGAACAGGAACCTCCCGCCTGCTTCTCCAAAATAAAATCTTGGCATGTGATAAAAGTAACCGTTTAGCTCCATAAAGATGTGATAGATATATTTTAAAAGCTGTCAGTAAAGTGAAAAAACAAAACTAGGGGCTTGTCTTGACTACCAGGGAGATCAGTGCTCCTACAATTGATGCAGCGGGTGTCAATTTAGCAGGTCTAGTGAAGACCCACTAAATCGATGGCAGAGTACTCTGTTGACTCTGGTACCTCAGCTCCCAGAGAAGAGTAAAGTCAGTCGACTGGAGAGCATCTCCCATCGATGCAGCACAGTGAAAACACCAGGGTAATCAACCGAAGCTACATCAATTCCAGCATAACTTGGGTTGACTTGCCCCAGTAGTGAAGATGAGTCCTAACTTTGTTGTTCTGCTAAGCTCCATAATCTATGCTTGAAAGCCCTGAACTGGGGAGTATCAACAGGCAAAATATTTCTTTGAAAAAATTGAAAATAAGTTTACATCAATTTGGAGGCAACCTTTGATGTATGTTATCACTTTAATTCAGAAAATACAAGCACTAACTGCCTGATTCTGTTCTACTGAGTTCAACTGGAGTTTCTCTATTAACTTCAATGGAGGCAGGGTCAGACCATAAAACATTGACCCTGCCAATGAACAATTTTCTAAGACTATTTAAAATCCTGATATGAGTCATTTGTCTGATGCAAACCTCTTTCCAATAATCTATATCCAATAAAACAAAACATGCTAGTAAAGCCAGCAAGTACAAAACTTCTATCCTTATGAATACAACCATGTTGTTCTGGGCCTGTTAGTATTTAGTTTTCATGGTCAAGATGGGAGCTTCTTGTTTTTATTTTCCTTTTACCAGTTTCATGGCATAGCAAATCTCTCTTGCTTAGATGCATATCAAAATAACCCTTCTGGTTTGAAAACTTTCAGTTCCTCTCAATATTTTTTATTGCACAGAAGACTCATTGGAGGAACAACTGAAGCTGTGGCCTCAGTAACATTACAAACCTTTTGATGTGTGTCCATCCTTACGTAATATCGTTGCCTTGGGCACCAAAGGAGTAGTTACAGTTAACTAGTAAAAGGGCTGATTAATCCATGAAGTGAATGGAGGAAAAGCACAGCTGCTGTTGTGGAAGTGAAATTCTAAACCTGTATTCAGTCATTTTGCTGTGACTGGCAACCCGATCAGTCAAAGGGACCGCTAAATGGCACAGCGGAAGTGAAGATGTTATTATAAAGGGACATATTTTCCTCTTTATTAGCCTCATGAGGAAAGCAGAAAAAAGCTTTCGTCAGCTGCTTTAGCAGAATAAGTCTGAGTGTTATCTGATCTTGTGTGGGCATAAAAAACAGGAAGAAGCACTTAATTTGATAGCACTCTAAGCCATTTGCAGATAATGAGGTTGAAGGCAATAGTTGTTGCTAATTTATGGGTTTTGTAGCTTTGTTTGAAGCAGAGCTTTAAGAACAGTGAGCAATACAAACAGAAAAAGATAGGGGTGGGGATGTTATACCATTAAAAGACTTCATTTTTGGTAACTTAACAGGCAATGGGTGGAAACTATATATAAAATCCTTCATATGCAAAAATATGAAAAAAGACTTTGCTCCATATTCCAAGGATATTTATTGGTCTCAAGCAAAGTTTTGCTTTCAAATAGAGTCACAAACTAAAAGGTGTCTGGAATGTTTCCTTGGCAAGCTTTCTAAAGATAATGAAGCTATGCCCTCCTTGACTGCAGTACACCAAAGTCATGGCTCTGACAAGTCATAGCAATGGTGCAGATAACAGCATTCCAACTCTTAGGGAAGTAGGCATTTTAAAAAATATATTAACTCCTAATCCACAGCACTAAGGTTCAAAGTTTCATGAGGAAGATGGGAAGGGAAGAAAGGAGACATAAAGAAAACAAAACCTCATATTATCAGTGAAATAATGAAGACAGTTTTCACATTACCCACAATCTGATCCGCATAAAATTCCTCCAACGCCCCAGAAGCCTCAGATGTGATTCCACTGGTTTCACTAGTAAGTACACGCACAGCTAACAGTTCTAGGATCCCCATCCTCACAGACAGGTGTCAGTGGATATCAATCAATGGACTGATCCTTGTCTTCAACCATAGCAGAATTTCTTAAGAAAAGTTAACAGCAAGATGAGAGTTTCTTATACACTGAAGGCACTTACGAATTCAAATCCTGTGGCTGCAAGTCTATAGATTAAGTTTGGGTCTTTAATATGCAAAATCCTGATTCCTAGGTTTTTATTGTGTCAAAGGACTCTTTAACCTTAACTAATGACATTGGGCCAAATTTGAAAGTGGAACAGAGTCTTTTTACTTTGGTTCTTCTCTGTGGACCAAGCTCCCATAGAATTGATGGTGTTTTTAGAGAATGATGGTTCAGGTTCTAAATGCTATGAATATTTAAGATCCTTATGCTTCTGACATGGTACATTTTGAACCATTTCCAAATCTCTAATAGCTTTCCTATTTGAATTAGTAAACTGCTGTGCTGAAAAATCCACATCTTAAATTGCCTTAGATTGCAAGCAGAACCTTTGATTATGAAGCAAATAATTTAGGAAATGGAAAAGAGCAAAAAAATATCTTAGAAGTCTACTAATTTCCGCCCGGATAGATCCTCCAGTAATTTTAAATATGGGGAGATTTAATTACACCATCTGTAAGGATCAACAGAAGTTGAATCCAGACTTTCAGGGGCACCAGGCCACCAACATCACCACAGCCATAAGCTGGCTACTCCCTACAACCCACAATCCACAGAGGTCAAATACCATGAGAAGTTCAGCCTCTAGTGATCTGACTGACAGTGGTCTTACTGGTCCCTGATTGGCTCCTCATCCATATATAAATCCATGGGGCACACCAGGAAACAGAGCCATTCCATCCATTGGGCAAACTGGGGCAACTGCCCTGGGCCCCACGCTTTGGGAGGCCTCTGCTTCAGAGGGAGGCAGGGCGGCCCAGGAGGCTAGTGGGGAGCCTGGTACTGGCAGCAGGGGTCAGGCTGGGCCTGTGTCCCACACTCACTGGCCTGAGTGACCTGGCCCTAGCCCACTCCACTCCGTCATCTCCCAGCATCACCTGCCACTGCAGGGTCCTAGTGCTCCCCACCCCAACCACTACTGCCAGGGCAGGCTGACCCAGGCTGACCCTGATCCTGTCCTTGTCCTTCCCCTCGGATGGACACTTCCCCTTTCTGGTGGGGCCCTTCACCAGCACAGGGGGCCACCTTGTGCCTAGCACAGATGAGTGCCAGCTGGTAGTCTCCTCATCCATCGCCCAGCACTGGTGTCCCCCCACTGCCCCACACCTCCCACTTCCACTGCCCTTTCTTCCTTCTGCCAGCACTGGGTGGGGTCCTTCAATGCCACCCCTCTGCCTCAGGGTCCTCCTTGCCTTTCAGCTCTCCAGCCTTGGGGTCCCCCTCTCCACAGTACCAGGACCTGGGGTTCCACAACTCTGGTCTTTCCACCACCCTCCAGGACTGAGGTCCTCCATTCATTTGCTTTTCTGCCTCCCCTCTCTCTCCCAGCCCCCAGAGAAAACAGATCTTAGAGCCCCTCCTCCATGAGGGCAGGAGACTGGACTCGATGACCTCTCGCTGTCCCTTCCAGTCCTAGAGTCTATGAAACTATGAATCTATGAATCCTCCATGTTAGAGGGTCCTGGGTCCCTCAGCACCAGGGCACATATAGGCCCTCCAAGAGCCACCCAGTTCCCGAGACATGGGCTCTCAGTGTTGCGAATGTGTAATTTACATTTTTAAAAAATCCACTAAAGGTAGTGAGACCATATGCACCTGGGAAGTGAATTTGCTTCTAGGAACTCCAGGAAGGTAGATTTCAGAATGTAAGCAGCATGACACTGATTGTGATCGGTGAGGGTTTAATTATATGAATAAAAAAAGAACTACAATATAATATAACAATATTTTGCTGAGCTTCAGTTCAAATCTGCAAATTTGACACTATCAGCTCAGGATTAAACAAAGACTGTGAATGGCTAGCCAACTATAAAAGCAGTTTCTCCTTCCTTGGTTTTCACACCTCAACTGCTAGAAGAGGGCCTCATCCTCCCTGATTGAACTAACTTCATTATCTCTAGCTTGCTTGCATATATATATACCTGCCCCTGGAAATTTCCACTACATGCATCTGACGAAGTGGGTATTCACCCATGAAAGCTCATGCTCCAAAACATCTGTTAGTCTATAAGGTGCCACAGGATTCTTTGCTGCTTTTACAGATCCAGACTAACACGGCTACCCCTCTGATACTTATTATAATTATACATCTGGGTGCTATCAATATTTAAACTGCTGCCAGCAGCTGCCATTGAAGTTCATTGTAACCAGATTTCACCTGTATAAAAAAAGTTAAGGGGGGCCCCATACAGGCTGATTTGTCATGGGCCCCACACTCCCCTATCGATGGCCCTGCCAGGAAGTATCCAGGCACCAATATGAATACCTAGTTAGCTGCCATGACTGCTCTGCTTCTCTGCTCGTGAACTCCTGGTATTGACCTCGCCTGTGACTTTGATTCTAACTCCTAATTGACCCCTGGAACTCCAATACAGACCCCGATACCTTGGCTGATTCCTGACTCTGTCTCTTGGCTTAACTCCTCACTCTGACTCTAACTTCACCCTCAGCTTGACTCCTGACCCTCATACTGACTCTGACCCCTGGCTTCAGTTCTATAATCTCAAGCTCCTGATACTAGTTCTGCCTACTTTTACCCAGGTTCCTGACAACCTCTGTTTTTTAAAAAATAAAACTTTAATTTTAAGTCTGGCATGGGAAAAGGTCACGTAGAAGATGGCATATATCTACATCTAGGTGTTTCCCACAACCGTAAATTATTCCAAGCAGAAAATGCTTGTTTTCTTTGTAAAATAAAATAAATCTGGGTACATAAAGAACTCCAACACTGAATTCTTTTTAAAGAGATCTCAACAAATAATAGCATTATTTAAAACATCTGTAACTTTGTACACCTTTAAAAAGATTAATCCATTTCTTACACTGTAGTTTTCTCTCCCAGAAAAGCCAATGCTGCTACTGCTGCTTCTGATATCCTAAATTGTTGCTCTTTTGACACTCAGTATGATTAAACTGCCAAGGTTCAGAGGCAGCACAGGGAGGTTGTATTGCTGGGTGCTAATCAAGTTCTGGTCAAACTAAATAGAATCCAAGTCTCCACTTAATTTTTCTCTTCCCTTTTTATTGATCCTGCCCTACCACACTCCACTCCCATCAGCCTTTCCCCCACAGTGTCAGTCTTTCTACCCCATAACACTTAGAAACCTCATTGTTTTATCTGATGTCCAAATTCCCCCCAAAATTGTGCCCAGATTCTAAATCCTCGTAGGTTGTGGTATGATTGTTCTGGGCCATGGACTGAGAAAGGCTGAGAACCATCGTACTAGAGGATTTCTATCTTAAATAGTTGTTTACAAAATGGAAACCTTTGAGAACCACTGAAATATGTAAGTAAACAAACATTTAATTTCCCAGCTTCAAACTTCAACAGTAGCTGGTGTAAGGAAGTTATTCCCAATGTTTAAGTAAAGCAAATGCTAGACTTCAAAGCTGCTCCATAATAGTTTCTCTGCCTTGGCCATGATGCATAGTCAGAAGTTTGCTAGTGGGTAGTTAAAGGCTAAGCAGCACCTGTGCACCTCTCTACAGCATGTGAGGAAGGTGGTGCCATGCAGTAGGTTGGCCACCTGTAGCGAGGTGGCCTGGCTCCCAGCCACGTCTGAAAGGGCTGAGCCGGAACAGATGTCAAAGTGGGCGGAGCCACCGCCACCTGTTCCCGCTCCCTGGAAGTCAAGGGGCGGGACAGGAAGTATAAAGGCCTGGCCCCACCGCTCAGTTCGTGCCTGGCCGTTGAAGGGACCAGATGCAGGTGGCTGAGCTCCCGCCCGGCCTGTGCTTCCCCGGGCCCGGTATCCTGAGGAGGACTGGCTGAGGCCCTGGGCCCGGTATCCTGAGGAGCTGCCTGAACTTCCCTGTGCCCGGTATCCTGAGGAACCCATGGTCTGGGACCCACCAGAAGACACCGGTGAGATGCAGGTACCCAGAGAGGGGAGGTCGGAAGTGGCCCGGGGGTAGCCCACCCTGGTTTGGCTCCCGAAGAGCCTGAACCCATGTCAGTGTGTTGCGGCCAGGATCCCCACTGACAGCAGCGTGCCTTTGCCGCTGCTAGGGCCCTGGGCTGGAATACAGTGGAGTGGGAGGGCCTGCGTTCCCCCTGCCACCCTTCCAAGGGTGGAAGACTCCCCCTCTCGCTGGTCTGAGGATGCCTTCTTTATAGACTCTTGTTTGGTTTGTTCAGCCCCCTTGCTGAAGGAGCTGAGCCCTGAACTGCTTAGTGCCCTGCCCTGACCCAGGGCCTGGGCTTTATAAACTATTTGTTTGCTCAGCCCCTTGCTGAAGGAGCTGAGCCTTGAACTGTCTGCTGTCCCACCCTGCCCAAGGGCCTGGGCTTATAGGCTATTGTTTGCTCAGCCCTGCCTGAGGGCTTGAGCTTCTGACTGTTTCCCGCCTCACCAGGCTAGGTCAACAGCTCACCCAGCTCGTGGAGCGAGGCGGCCTGGCTCCCAGCAGCACCTGAAGGGAGCGAGCCCCCACACCGGACCCCTACACCACCCATCCAGCATAAATACTGAACTTAGTGAGTAGCCCTAGCGATGCTATATCAAATCCTCAACTGACATTGGGCAATTGGAAAAACTGCCAATTTTGCCCTGTATGTTCTTAAAGAGATGGAGCAGTGGCAAGGTTAAACCATGCATCTCTCTCGATCCTCCAGATGTTTCCTCATATCAAGGCATTTCTCTTTGTGTTCTAATTCTGAGGGTTGGCCACCTTTCACAGCAGCTGGAGGATGAAACGCATCAATACAGGCCTAGTACTTTAACCAAGGTTAAAGAAAATAGTTTAGTTACATAAACAGTGTTACGAAATACTGCATGTCTTTAGTTATGCAAATGTAATTTCAATGCTATGTTTAGTCTAAAGACTATTTCAGTGATAAGGGATAGATTGAATTATTGTGATTTTATTGGGGATGGATCAAATAAGTTCAAAGAAGTCTGAAACATTCCAAACGTTATAGGTGTTCAAGGTTATAGCAGGTTGGATACATGCTTATCTGCTATACTGAATAATGCCAACTGCTTTCCAGCTGGAGAATAGAGCCAACCAGCAACCGGAATGAGTTATACTAATGAGTTTTTCAATTGTGGAAAGTGCTCAGATTCTACAGTGATAAGGCTGGTATATATTGTTATCAATTCTACCAAGAGAATGCCAAGAAAACTTCTACTGGAATAAAAGGGTTATTCACATGGAAAAAAGAACTCCGAAGACATCAAGAGAAAGATGCACAATCTATTTGAAATACTCTTATGAGCCTTGGAGAATGTAAGTTGGCTTTTATGCCACACAGCGCTGTAACATCTGAGTACTTGAGCTACCTGAAATGTCAATTTAAAACCAGGAAACTTTTAAAAGCATTTTCATAAGATTCTCTCCTGTTTTTTGTCTGGCTCTAGAAGTAAACATTTTTCAAATTTTAAATAAAAATTGGGGATTTTTTTACATTATTTTTACAGTTCTCCCTAGCCCTGCATTATTATTACAATAAGCTCTACTGAGCATCTTACACATTTTAAAAAAAAAGACATCATATCTCGGTTTCTCTTAGTCTTGCCACCATGGTGTGATAGTTATTAAGTGTGTGTGGTATTTGTGGATAACCACAAGGGTGATGAAATGGGCTTTGTATTATGTTCTGGAGGCAATGGGGTTTCTGGTCAATCTGAGGTAATCTGGGGAAAAAATCAAATCTATTTTCCTCCCTCTAAGCCTAGCTATTTTCTTTTGAATGCATGTCTCCTCCTCTCTCACCTAACTTCATCTTCATTATTGTTATTGTTGTGGGGAAGCTAAGCTAAAGAAGTCTGCTTCACACAGTGCTCTGAAAGTGCAGAGGGCTGAGGAGGCCATTTTTTTCTTCTGAGGGTAAGAGTTCCATTGCTTTAGGTCAGGTGCTAAGAAAGCTGTGACTTGCTCCCTCAGGAATATAAATACCTTGCCTACACAAGGAGCTCTTTGCCTGTATAGGAATACTGGTATATTATACTGCCAAAGCACTCCTAGTGTGGACATATTTTATATCCACAATACTCCACTTTTGCCGGTATAACTTATTTCAGCCCCTCAAATGAAACAAGCTAAAACAGCAAAAGAGCAGTTTCGTTGGTGTTACTGAATCTACAGATTTGTTGGTACAGTTGTCTGTCATGATCATACTTGTCCACACCCCAGACCAATATAGTTAAGCTAGCATCAGTCTGTAGTGTAGGATGCAGGAGAGTTTTACCAGTATAACCATATCTGCAAAACCGTCTAGTATGATCACCGCTATATCAGTATATAAGTGCTTATACCAGTATAGCTTATGCCAGTTCCCCCTGCCAGTATAAGTTTTACCAGTCTAAGGGTTTGTCTACACTTATATTTTATAGCGCTCTAACTTGTTGGTTTAAGGGGGTGAAAAATCACTCGGAGCTAATCACCTAGTGGAGGTGGATTACCTGGAGCACTGGGAGAGTGCTCTCCCAGCGCTCGCACGTGACCACACTCACACTTCAAAGCACTACCGCGGGAGCGTTCCTGCAGCAGCACTTCGAATTTTCCAGTGTAGACATACCCTACATGCAGTTATTTTGGTATAATTATGTCTATACTACTGCTTCTACCAGCATCATGTTTTGTTTTTTTAAAAAAATACTTAAATGACATAGCTGGTAAATCATTTGCAGTGTTGCTGTAGCCATGTTGGTCCCAGGATATTAGAGACAAGATGGGTGAGGTAATATCTTATTGGACCATCTTCTGTTGGTGAAAGAGACAAACTTTGGAGCTATACAGAGGTATTACCTTACCCACCTTGTCTGTCTAATAGCTGGTAAAAGCAGCCTTGAAACTGTAAAACAATTAACTGTGTGGGAGTTTATCAGCTTTTTCCTAAAGATCACAAATTATCCAGATCTCCACCACTGCTCACGTCTACAGCTACCCAGGACCAGGCCTTTGGGATCCACGAAAAGAATGGCCATAGATCCTCAGTTGTTAAGAATTTTCAGCTGAAATCATGTCTCTGAAACTACTAAGGATGATGCTGACACCAAAAATCTACAGACCAGGAGCCTTACATTTAAAAAAAAATTCTTCCTCTTCCGAATGGGATATCCTGCTTTGCAGGACAAAATTTACTGAGTAACACAGAATATATCCAGCAGGACTGTAGCAAATACAAACACAAATGCACTTGTGCCTCCTGTATATCCAGCAGGCCCCTCACCATCCTTCTTCAAATTTTTTCTTAAAAATCTCCTCTGCTGTTATGCTGCTGTTATGCCTACAAAAAAAACTTGACAATGTTTAATCAACTAGTGTGCTGTGTTTCTAACCATTAGGGGAGTGAAGTTCTGGAACAGCCTTCCGAGGGAAGTAGTGGGGGCAAAAGACTTATCTGGCTTTAAGACTAAGCTTGATAAGTATATGGAGGGATTTATGATGGGATACGTTAATTTGGGCAATTGATTTTGGTTATCGGCGTTAAGTCTGGCTCAATGGTCTGTAGGGAATGTGTTGATGGGAGGATGAGTATACTGCAGAGAATTCTTTTTGGGTGTTAGCGGTGAGTCTTGCCACATCTCAGGGTTTTTAGTGATCGCATTTATGGGGGTCGGGAAGGAATTTCTCCTCAGGGCAGATTGCAGGGGCCCTGGAGTTTTCGCTTCCTCTGCGCGTGGGCATGGGGTCGCTTTGCTGGTGGTTCCCCTGCAGCTTGAGGTCTTCAAATCTAATTTGAGGATTTCATAACTCCATCTGGGTTCGGGGGGTGCGCTGTTATAAATGTGTTATGGGCAGGTTTGTTGGCCTGTTGTGCAGGGAGTCGACTGATGATATTGGGTCTCTCTGACCTATGGACTGAGTCTATGGAAGTGCCTGCATGCATGTGGCCCTCATGCTCTCCCCTCATCCCTGCCAATCTGTTTTTGTACCCATTTGTCTCATTAGTAACACTTCTGGGATCTCTTTATTACACTATTGTACAGTTTTGTACAATGGGGCCCAGTTCATTGACTGGGCTGTTTAGGGGCTATGTGTAATACAAATAATATTTCCGATGGTTACTTAAATGGTAAAAATGTATCCCGTGCATGGCCAGCACAAGGCTATCGCTCCACTTACAGCTATCGTGATGCCCAAATGAGATCCAGTGAGTGCTGGCTCTGCACAGAGTCTAAATTGACATCCCTGTATTATATAACAACTTCTTTTTTTAGTGTGATTTGTATAGGGGGGAGGGGAGGCCGTGAACTATTATTGCGACCAACGGGTTGCCAGGGTGCTAGGATTTGGGGACCGCTCATTCTTCAACCGTGGTCAGAATTTAGGAGAAGGAGCTGGGGAGGGGAAGCGCGGATGAGGGCGCCTGCAGCAAGTAAGGAGGGCGCACGCGGGACTCCCGCCCAGCTCATCCCCTGCCGCTCCTCCCGAGCTGCCGTGGCTGCTTCATTCTCCGTCTCAGTTGCCGTTGCCAGTAAACTTAGGCACCGTAAGTCTGGGAGGAGAGAGTGAAGCAGGACGGCGGTGCTCGTGTCTGGAGCAGAGGGTGACTGGGGGGGAGGTGCTTGGGGGGAGGGAGCTCCGGTGGGCGGGGGAGCCTAGGCGAAGGGGGAGCTGCCGGGGGGGAGAGCACCTCGAGCGGGTGGCACAGCTAGGGGGTGCGCAAGGTGGAAGTTTGACCCAGCCTGAAAGGGGAGCACAGGGATGGAAATACGCACAATTTTAGTTGTGCAAGTTCTTCAGCAGGGAGTTGTAATTTCTCTATGGCTGTACAATGCGTAGAAAACAACAAGGTCCAACCTGTTTTGACCTCTAGACGGTACACTAATGTGTGCACTAATATAACGAGCTACAGAATTTTCTTACACAAGAACTGGCAACCTGACTACCACAGACATTTTGGCTGATAGATATGTTGTAACGGTTGGGACTACCAGCTGGACCTCTTGCTCGGTGGACTCTCGGAATTAAGCTCTTCCAGTGGAGCCACACTCCTGGTGGTGTCCCATCGTTGTTCTGCCTCTGCTCCGCTGCTGCCATGGACCCGTGTGTCCGCTGCTCAGCGGCATCCTCTTCCAAGGCCAGCCTCCGGCAGTTCCCTTAGTCCACCTGGACCCCTTTGGGACGGTGATCAAAGCAGTCTCCACTCAGCACCGATGTGCACCACAACCCAATGTCTATCCCTTTGTAGCAGGGAATAGATGTCTATAAGCTGACCTCCATACGGCGATGCCTGGATGTACTGATGGAGGAAGCGGGGACCCAGTACCCACCTCTACTCTGGGGTCCCGGCCCAGGGACCCCTTTGATGTCAGCCTGCTGTCCTCTTTCTTTCCCTCCTCTGTCGTTTCCCTGGCAGCCACTTCGCCCTACAGCCCTTGCACCCGCTAGGCCTTCCCTATCAGCGGCCTGCAGCCGGGCAGCGATATGGGCTAGAGCCTTCTAGCCTCCCTGTAGGCCTGCCGCGCTGCGCTGTCCGTGTGGGTGCTAGTCTCCCCCTTGGAGACTACTTCACCTGTCAAAGGCCTGGCAGACGGACCACTCCTGCTCTGGGCAGCCTTTGTATATGGGTGAGCCTGGCCCTGATTGGTTCCCTCCAATCTGGGCCCTGATTGGCTCCCCATAAGCCCTTTTCTGATTGGCTCCCGGGCTGTGCAGGCTCCCTGGCCTGCCACAGCCCATCCTCCCAGGGAGTGGGGCAGTCCGCCCCACTACAATGTTCATGTCTGTCAATTTCTACATCTGACTTCCCTTAACAGCTAAATTGAACATGCATACAGTTTTACCCTCTGGACTGATAAGAGACTGCTGTGTTTGAGTAAAGCCAGAGTTCAACTTTTGCCTCCCGGTGCTAACATATATACAAAAACCCAGTCATACCATTGATCACATTAATGACACCTCATCAACCATCAGCAGTGTTTTGAATGAGAATGCTTCACCCTGGGTCATCTGTAATACTACCTCTGAAGTGTAAGCAATCACTTTCTGCAACCAATTGTACAATAGCAGAGGTGTTAATCTGTTAGGTGACCTTCCACAATATTTTTATGGGAATACATAAGCAGTTTTATAGGACTCAATCTAATCTGGGTTGGTAAATATCATGAAACTGCTCTTAGTGAACAATATTAAATTGGAAGATTCAAAGAAAATATGTTAAACTCAAGTAAATTTGACTAATGAAGGCTTCAATATGATACAAATTGTCTTTCTTCTAAACAACGTTTTTTAAATGAAAGCGCCCCTACCTTTTTTTTTCAAACAGAAAATGGTACTGCATCCAATCATTTTCTTTTTTCATTAAAAAAAAACCATAAAAAATGTAAAATTGTGAATACAATTTATATTATTGGAAGGCTTTCTTTTACTCAATATAATTCACAATAATAAACAATCTGCATAAATAAGTTGTCTATATATTTGAGTTTTTGTATGCATATGGTATTTAAGCAGACATACATGTACTTACATTTAAATATATATGAATAAATAACCCTTTGGAAACCCTGTACAATATATTGCAGAAGATCCATGATCAGCATAACCACATTTCTTTATGATAGGAATATGAATTCTACTAAAGACAATATACAAGTTATCAAAAGTGCAGTCTGTGGCACAACAGTAATATCATGCATGGTGTCACCTGGAATAATGTAGGCAAACGTTATATCTGGTAACATTTATTTTATTGCTGACATTGTAAGGCACTAAGCAGAGTCACATCTGATTGCCATTTACTGAATTAAAACTGCAATAGTGGATTGCTCTAACCCCTCTCAGGTTGTTGTCATCTGCAAATTTTGTAAACATATTCTCCACTTCATTATCCAAGTCATTAATGAAAATACTGAATAATACCAGAGCCAAGAAAGACCCTTGCAGGACTATTTTATATACATCCTCCCAGCAAGCCACTGAAAGCTACTCTTCAGATACAGTTTTTCAACCAGTTGTTCACTCACTTTATAGTAATTTCATCTAGACCACATTTCCCTAGTTTCGTAAGAGAATGTCATGTGGGATAGTGTTAAACGCCTTACTAAAATCAAGGCATATCACATCTACTGCTTTCCCATATCCACTAGGCCAGTAACCCTGTCAAAGAAGAAAATTAGGTTGGTTTGGCATGATTTGTTCTTGACAAATCCATGTTGACTATTCCTTATCACCCAATTATCCACTAAGTGCTTACAAATAGATTGTTTAAAATTCTGTTCCAGTGTCTTTCCAGGTATTGAAGTCAGGCTGACTGATCTATAATTCCCCAGATCCTCTTTGCTTCTCTTTTGAAAGATAGGTAATGTTTGCCCTTCTCCAGTCTTCTGGGACCTCACCCATCCTCCATCTGTTCTCAAAGATAAACTCTGATGGCTGTGAGATTGCTTCAGCTAGTTTCTCAAGAATCCTAGGGTGCATTTCATCAGGCCCTGCCAGCTTGAATACACTCAACTTATCTAAGTATTTTTTAACTTATGTTCTTTCCCTAATCCGGTTTGTGTTCCTTTTCCCTTGTTATTAATATTAACTGTGCTAAGCATCTGGTCACAATTAACTTTTTTAGAGAAGACTGAAGTAAAATAGGCTTTGAACCCTTCAGCCTTCTTGGTGTGATCTGTTGTTTGCTCTTCTTCCCTGCTAAGTAATAGAACTTATTTTTCCTTTGTCTTTCTCTTGCTTCTTATGTATTCATCATTGTCTTTTATGTCCTTTGCTAGGAGTAACTCATTTTGTGCCTTAGCTTGTCTGATTCTGTCCTTACATCAGGGATTGGCAACCTTTGGCACGCGGCCTGCCAGGGTAAGCATCCTGGCGGGCCATGTTGGTTTGTTTACCTGCCGCGTCTGCAGGTTCGGCCGATGGCGGCTCCCGCTTGCCATTGTTCACTGCTCCAGGACAATGGGGGCTGTGGGAAGCGGCACGGGGCTATGGATGTGCTGGCCACAGCTTCCCACAGCCCCCATTGGCCTGTAGCGGCAAACCACGGCCAGTGGGAGCCGCGATCAGCCAAACTTGCGGATGTGGCAGGTAAACAAACCAGCTCGGCCCGCCAGAGTGCTGACCTTGGTGGGACGCGTGCCAAAGGTTGCTGATCTCTGCCCTACATATTTGTGCTTTTCTTTGTATTTCTTGGCAATTTGTCCATGTTTCCACTTTATGTAGGATTTCTTTTTAATTTTCAGGTCATTAAAGAGCTTCTGACGCAGCCATATTGGCCTCTTACTATTCTTCCTATCTTTTCTTCGCATTAGGATAGTTCGCTGTTGTGCCTTTACTATTGTCTCTTTGAGAAACTGACAGCTCTCCTGAACTCCTTTTTTCCCTTTAGATTGTCTTCCCATGAAGTCAGTTTGTACATACATATTTCAATGCATATTTGGGGACTGTGATTCTAGAGTACTGTATATCACACTTTTTGTGGCCAGCCTTTCAGAGCCACAAAATATAGTAAAAATGTATCTAGTCCATATTTTAACGTGTATCATTAACATAAATTGCAATATGTTATACGTATATTGGGTCCAATCCTCAACGGATGTAAACTGGCATAGTTCCACTGAGTTCCATGGAGCTATGCTGATTTACACCAGTGAAGAGCTGGTCCACTATATTTTATCCAGCTGACCAGTTTTGATTCAATTTAAAAGACAGCTCAAACTCAGTTAAATTACTTTTATTTCATTGAAATATCTAAAAATATGAGGTCATACTTTTAAGGATGTCTTTCATGTCTCAAATATGGGAATGCTCATGCTATAGGTCCAGGAGACTGGGCAAACTCCAACTTAGCTGAATGGTCATGTAGTTAATAAAAATGATGTGCCTTCTCACCAGCCTGTCTTGGTGCTTACTAAGCAACCGAATGTCATGTAAAAAAAAGTTAGAATATTTAAAATGTTTGATACTATCGCAAAATAAAAATATAATGCACAGAAGTTCAAATATATGAAAAAAGTATTGACCGTGGTCATTTCAGCATCATTCCTTTCATCACCCTTACCAGCAAGAAGGACTGGGCAATACAAGGAGACATCTTTGGGGAACTCAGGAAATGGGGTTCAATGATTGTTACCCGCAAGACAAGGTTAAAACTGGCAGAGTCTCAAGAGATTTGCTGGGGAAGCAGACAGACTGGTATGGCAGGGAGCTGACAAATCTAATCTCCAGCAAAACTCACTTTGGCTGAAGCAGAGGATAACACAGTGGTCACAGTTCTAGATACCCTGAGCAGGATGTCACAGTGGTGTAATCTGGACAGGATTTACACACAGCTTGCTGGCTGACTATGGTTCACACTCCAGGCACTGGTAAATTAGATTTTTAAGTGATTCAGAGTGAGAAGGCTGGGAACAGGCAGAAAAGGTAACAGTTTGTTGGTTTCTGTTTGTTTATTTTGCATGAAGGAAACAAAGCAAAGAAAAGTATAAAATGAATAAACATCAGCAAAGAGAACCTGAGCAAAGAAACTGATGCTGAGCTCACCAAGAAACCGTTAAAAGAGCTGTGTGCAAAGTGAAGTCTGTCAGCAGCTGATCAGAATAAATCAGAGCTTGTGGCCATGCTGCAGTCATATGCCCTGAGACAGAATTGGGCACCTGCTCCAAACCAGGGGAACCCTTTTTCTCCTATGCAGGAACACAGGCATCAGCTTCCTCCTTGTCCCAGGGATGCTCAACCTCTGCTATGCCCCAGACCCCGCCTCCACTTTACCCCTGCCCCACCTCTTCCCACTGCCACTCCACCCGACCCTGCCTTTTCCTGCCCAGTTCTGCCCCCTCTCCTGAGCCTGCCCCATCCCCGCTCCTCCTCTTCCCCCCAGTACCTCCTGCACACAGCAGAACAACTGTTCGTGGCAGATGGGAGGCATTGGAACGGAGGGGGAGGAGTTGATTGGTGGGGCCATTGGGAGTGGGCGGTGCTGGGGGTGGGAAGAGAGGGCTGGCTGCTGGTAAGTGCTAAGCACCCACTAATTTTTTTCGGTGGGTGTTCCAGCCCCGGAGCACCCAAGAGTAGGTGCCTATGTGCCATAGACCAAGCCTATGTGCCATAGACCCAGACAATCCAGCAGAGACAGGTACAGTTCTGTAGAGGCTAGAGTGGAAAGGCTGCTAGTGGAAGAGAAACAAATAGAGAGCTGGAGGCCAGATGTCAGTGCAAGTAAGCCGAGATGGAACAAAAAAGCTTGCTGAGCAGGCAAACACAGGCAGCTCAAACAATAGAAGGTGAAGTCACACCCATGGAACTCAGAAAGAAGAACATAATGGTGTGCATGATCAGGGGCTAGTAGAAAACCAGATGTGTTTGTGATGGCCCTCATCACACTGCCTGGGGAGTAAGTCATTGTGGAAACTAAAGGTTATTCTGGGATTCTGACTGTGGGAATTGTGATTTATTGATGGGGTATTTTCTGTAATGACAGGGTGGAGCCTAAGAGCACACATACACATCTACCATGACAATACTCAGTGGTGAAAGGTATAAACCCTACTGAGGAAAATGAGTCAGTGTTGAGTATGTCTGTGACACAGCTAAAAGGTGCTGTGGCCCAGCATCTACTAGGAGAGATGGGACCCTAGCACAGCTAAGTAAATAGCTGTGGGTCAGTACTCCACTGAGAGCAAGATAGACTCAGAGGGGTGAGAGATCTGGTTTTATGCTGGAACCAGTGGAGGATGTGGCTGGGTTCAGTGTGGGAAAGTGTTTTCCTTGTAGGGTTTCAACGTGATTAATCTTCAAAAGTGACTGAATTAAGATGTTGCAGGATCCTAAAAGGGCCAAGGAACCAAAAGTTCAGCTTGCAACTAGGTCTGCGTGTCCAGAGATGCTCCATGGAGATCTATAAATTCATCCCACTGAGAAACTGGGGACTTGCTGTCAATGCTGGTCCACATACCATTTATAGTCTATTCTTGCCTTTTCCAGGTGATCCTTTAGTTCTTCCTGGGCCCAACGAACATGCTGTACTAGTTCTCAGGAAGCCAGGGTGAGAGAGGCCATAGGTAATTGTGGTAGGAATTGGGAGTGGTACTATAATTAGCAAAAAAGGGGGCTTTGACCCATAGACACATGTTTTGTGTTGTTGTATGTGAATTCCATATAAAGGAGAAGTGAAGATCAATCATCCTGGTTACAAATGATGTAGCATCTCAGATACTTTTGAGGATTTTGTTCCTGTTTCAAGCTAGCCATTAGACTAGGGATAGTAAGCACAGGAAAGACATGTGCAGATCCCCAGCAGGCACAGTGCCTCACGCCAGAACTGGGCTGTGAACTGAGATCCCCACTCAGAAGTCATGAGCTCTGGAATGCTATGGAGGCAGACTACATGACTAATCTTTAGCTGAGCTGTCTCTTCAGCAGAGAGAAGTCTGTGTAGAGGATGAAAAGGTCCACTACTGTAAAAACTGGACTCTTGTAATTCTACATGAGGCAATTCATGACTGTATCATGGAGTGCATCTGAGGCCACCAAAAAGGGTGGGATATCAATTGTTGGGTCTTAAAGTACTCCAAGTGTCCTGTTAGGGGAAAGTCATAGCATTGTTGCAGGACTAACTTTTGCAAGTCCTGAGGGAACATAGACAGTGGCCCCTTACATAGCTGATCCCTTCCTGGAAGTCTTGCAATTACTTGTTGATAATAGCTTGTTCATCAGGCAGAATTCTCCAGGCAGAAGCAGAGCATATCAATATGAGAGTATCCTAGTGAAGACTTGCACTGAGAAAGTTATGGGTTTTAAGAATAAAGGTTGGTTCCTGGCCAGAGACTCGTGGGTTGATACTGCATCTTCAGGACATGGTGCCAGCCTTGCCACTTTTGGATCTGGGCGATATTTGATAACAAAATCAAATCATGAGAAAACTAGGGCCCGCTTAAACTGCCATTGGTTTAAAGCTTTTGCCCTACATAGGTATTCCAGATTTTTATGATCAGTGAATACCTGGACTGGGTGGTAAGCTCCTTCCAAGTAGTGCTGCCATTCTGCAAAGGCGTTTTTTATCTCCAGGAGTTCCTTATCCAGTATTTTGTAGTTTAGCTATGTGGAAGTGAGCTTCTTTAAGTAATAAGAACATGGGTGTAATACTTGTTTGGAACCAAGTCATTGGGAGAAAACAGCCTTGATCACTGTACTGGAATCATTAGCTTCTATAATGAAGGTTTGTGTGATATCTGGATGAGCCAATATGGGTGAAGTATTGAAGGAGATTTTCAGCTAATTTAACACATTCTGGGCCATGGTAGACTATTCAGAATTCAGCATTTTTCCAAAGGAGAACAGTGAGAGGATCAATTTGTTTTGAAAAAAATTGGGATGAATATTCGATAAAAATTGGCAAACCCCAGGAAGCATTGCAGGTCATGTACTGAGTGGGAAGTTAGTGTGTGGGTCCATCTGGATCCCTTCTGAAGATAAGACACACTCCAAGAATTCCAGAGAGGCCTGGTCGAAGCACACTTCTCAAACTTGCTGTAAAGGCCATGCTGCAATAAGCATTCCAGAATCATTTGGACATGAGCAGTATGCTGTTCAGGGTAGATGGAGAAGACCAAAATGTCATCTAGGTAGACTACTAAGTACTGATCCAGTATTTCTCAGAACACATCATTTATAAAATGTTGGAAGGTATCAGGGCATTGGTTAGCCTGAAGGGCATTACAAGACATTAATAGAGGCCATACCCAGTTTGGAAGGCATTCTTCCACTCATCCCCTTCTCTGATTCACATGAGGTTCTACACACCCTAGAGGTCCAACTTCGTGAATATACAGGCAGCTGCCCTCGTGATCCAGCAATTCAGGAATCAGGGGTATCAAATAACAATTCTTGATAGTTATCTGATTCAATGCACATTAGTCAATCCATAGTTGGTGGCTGCTGCCTTTCTTCTTGACAAAAAGGGCTGGTGTGCCAGCCAGTGAGGTCAACTTCTAGATAAACCCTTGGATCAGGTTCGCTCAGACAGCTCTCAGCTCAGGTTCTCACATGGCATAAATTTGCCCAAATGGAAATTTTGCTCAAGGCTGCAGTGCTATTGGGCAGTCAGTTCAGTGCAGAGGCAAGGTTTCCTCATTTTTCTTTTTCAAAAACATGGATGTATTCTTGGTATTTCAGGGGAAGTTCTGACATTGCTTAAACAGGATGTTATGCCTTGATAGCTGCACTCCCCGAAGCCACCCAATGTTCAGATGCTGGAACAGGATCTACCAGTCCACAACAGTGCTGCTGACAAAACTCCAATGGAAAATGGATTTCCTGTGCTTGCCACCAAATGAGCAGATTGGGGTTGGGGGATGGTCAGGAAATACAGAGGACCAAGGGGAAATGTGGAGAATGGATCATGCCATATTGTAACTTTCTTGGTACCCTGAATCACAGCCTCCACAGGAGCTGTTTCCTCCATCACTTGACAGAAGACAAAGAGTAATCATGAATAGTGTATGAGGTCAAAGTGGTCTTGTGTTGCAGAGGAATCTGCAGAATCCTGGCTGCTGGTGCATCTATGAAGGAGTTGGCTGCACTCAAGTTGATAAGGGCCAGTAGGATGGGAGATTGCAGGGATGCCCCAGGTATGTGCAACTAAACCAGCACCTGAAACTGGGGAGCTCTTGATGGTAGCTCAGGGTGTGTTCCAGTCAAGATGGGAGTGTGGGGGAGCTCTTTTACCTGATTCCTTGGAGTTTGCATGGGGCAGGCTGATGGAGTGACTAGAGTCACTGCAGTAGACGCATAGATGTTTCTGGTGGTGTTGTTCCTTTTCTACAGGGGTGAGCCATCCAGAGCCCACATCCACCTGCATTGGCTCAGTGGGAGGCATTGACGAAGCAGTAAAAGTACATGGACCAGAGAGCTGCAAGATCCCCCTTCTTTACTCCCTTAGTTCCTGTAACCAATTGTCTATATGGATGATGTGATCCAGGATGGCATCTAGACTTGTGGATGTTTCCACTTGGGCTAATTCATCTTTAATTTCTTCTTGCAGAGCCATCGGAACTGGTACAGCTGTGCCCCTTATTCCAATCTGCATTATCTGTGAGGTGACAGAATTACACTGCACAGGAGGCTACAGTTTTCTGCACCTGCCGGAGCTTTCTTGGGGCAGCCTCCACCATTTGAGCTCAGCACAGATCATCAAATAGCATTGACATGGCTTGGAGGAAGACCTCTCAGTTCAACCATACTAGGCTGTCACACTCCACAAAGCTGAAGGTCCAGTTTAATGCTTCCCCCATAACAGGTTGCTAACCAGACTCACTTTTGTGTGATCAGTATTGTAGGACTGACAATGTACTATGAACAGGAGGTGGCATTGGTTTGTAAGACCCCCAAATCACTGGCAATTACCATTGAACTGTTCCAGCAGATGTATTGGTAAATAGGACTCTGCGAGTCCATGTCTAGAGTGTGGTGTTTTATTACTTACTTCTGCAATAGCTAGTTCTCTGAGGTCAGTTAGATGACCCAGGCCTGCAGGAATTGCTTGACTATCTGAAGGCAGGCAGCCTATCTGAGCATGTATGGTGCTCCCAAAGGGTTAGCCTGATCAGTTTTACTGGCACTGGGCCCATTCCTGTGGCCTAAGCGGTCCATGCAAACTGTCACAACCTAGATGCATTCAGTCTCACATAGTGGTCAGAGTTGGATAGGTCATGTCAGTACCAGGAAGTCAGAGTCTGAGAGAGGCCAGAGGGGAAACCAGGAGCAGGGGCAGCTCTAGGAATTTTGCCGCCCCAAGCACGGCAGGCAAGCTGCCTTCTGTGGCTTGCCTGTGGACGGTCCGCTGGTCCCGCTGCTTTGGCGGACCTCCCACAGGCAAGCCGTGGAGGGCAGCCTGCCTGCCATCCTCGTGGCACCGGCAGAGTGCCCCCAGCAGCTTGCTGCCCCAAGCATGCGCTTGGCGTGCTGGGGCCTGGAGCTGCCCCTGACTAGGAGTGAGGTGTTAGGAGGCAGACAGGGTCAGGTTACAGGAGACTGGAGAGCAGAGTCCAGCAGTAGGTAACACAAGAGAGGCAGCCCTAAGCAGGGGAAACACGCAGTTTCATGGACAAGGTCTTGTTCCTATGCTTGGTTTAAATACAAGCAGGGAACCAGTCAGAACCCTCAGAGTTCTGCTAATCAGATCCCTGGACTGGAGTCCTCTGTCAGAGGTCAATTTCTAGTTCTGGCGACCAGTGGCAGGTTGGAATTTACTGGCTCCTAAGAGCCCTGTGGATTAGGGATTGAGACTTGCAGTCCCTGACATGGTGAGACCTCAGTACAACTAGGAAATTAAGTGGGCCAGGACTTCTCTAGAAGCAAGGAAGATTTAGGGTGGGAAGAGATCTGGTTTCACAACTTGGGGGTGACAAAACCCTTTAATGTCCTAGATGACCCAAATGGATGTGAAACAACTGCTGGGGGAAGTATGGATGTTATGTAGGGGGCAGGGGCGGCTCTAGACATTTTGCCACCCCAAGCACGGCCGAAGCCGCAGTACCAGCAGACCCTAGTGGCGACCAGCAGAGCACCCCCCGCAGCTTACCACCCCAGGCACGCGCTTGGAGCGCTGTTGCCTGGAGCCATCCCTGGTAGGGGGGAGAGCTGACCCTTAATCTATGGGTTTAAGATAGTCACTTCAGATGTAATTACACCTATTGGGAGGTTGGAAAGCAAGGTAGCCAACATCCTTTCTAAAAGAGGGGGCACAGGTGAATCTTACATCATGTCCAGTGGCCAAAACTCTAGCAACTTTTGTAGTTTGGTTTCCCTGGTAGTGTGTTAAAATTGTGATCACTTTAAATTCTCAGAGAGTTCCTGATCCTGCTTGCAGGCAGGGGACTCAGTAGGGAAGTCTGTGATCAGTAGTCAGTCTGTAGACAGGAAGCCTAGAGTAAGGTGGGTGAGTGGTGCCTCTACGTTTTAAGGAACTCTCTCTGTTTGGCATTTTTTGTGTATTATCATTTCAAATTCTAAGAAACAAAGTACTCTTATGATGCAACCTTCCAGCAAGCACATTTTATGTTCCTATCTAATTTATCTGTTTATATGCTATGAAAAACAAAACATACAAGGATATTCATAGAGATAAACAAAATAGGTCTAGCATGTTTAATCAAAAAACCTGTGCTTAGACAGTTTTGTGAGCATAAGAATGCATGCATCAGAAAAAAAATACATTAAATAGGTACTATAGAAATCTTCAATATTTATATCTACATGTGTAAGACAGTTCAGAAGGACATATTAAAACTGACATTATGTTTCATTTCTAGTAGTCATAATTAGGAAGTGATGCTGTGCACTTTATAAGTAACTATTCATTGCCCTTTTCTTTAAAATGTTCCTTTACCTTTATGATGATGACATTTTATTTTTTACCCTAATTATTCATGGGATTCCCCTCTGTTATAGAATCAGGAATAAAAGAATGATTTATGTGGTCCATGTCAGAAAAAAAGTTATTTTATGAGGTTATTGACCAGATTATTGACATTTGCCTTATCTCCTTGACAACCTGAAGTAATTTACAGAGCGTGTTCTATAATTTCTTTAATTAGAATGCTTCATTGAGCAATCACTTGTGCATTTGCTAGGAATTTGCTAATAAAAAATTGTTCTGTCCATTGTCATCAAGCTATAATATGAGGACTTAATAACTGAGGTACTAGTATCCAAAAGCCAGTCGTGCGAAGAGAACAATTGGCTTCAAACAAAGGCACTATGCAGTCAGCAGATGACAAGAGATGGAATGAATGTCACTGATATTACAGTGTTGCTGTTAGTCCCAAGATATCAGAGAGGCAGGATAAGGTAATATCTTTTATTACCTCACCCACCTTGTCTCACTGGTTTTACAATAATATCAGATACAAAAGTAAATGTAGAATACGATTTTCAAACGTGTGCCTGAATTTAGGTACCTAAATCCATATACAGGCATCTCAATAAGTGGCCTTTAGGGCTCAATCCTTCAAGGTGCGGGGCACCCTCACCTCTCATTGAAGCCAGTGCTAAACATGCTCGGCTCCTTGCAGAAGCTAGCGTCAGAGAGGTAAAGGCCTTTTACTTTTTTAGTAGAAACTGGGATGATCCTTCCCCAGGAAAATGTCCTGAGCATACTCATCGCATTTGGTTCAATCTGGCTTTTTCATAAGGAGGAATAATTGTCTGCGGAGGCACCCTTGAGACAGGTACTAATATTATCCTTTTGAGGAATAATTTTCACCTACCAGCCTAAAGCTTCTTGTGGCAACACAGTGTTTCTTACATCCCACATCCCACAGTGTGTCCATTTTTGAATCCAATATAACTTGATACTCTGTAGAAACAAGTTATGAGCTTTGTCAGTTCAAGAGTCAAATCCTAATACTTTTGCGATTTAATCATTTTCCAGTTCAGATCAGTTTGTTTATTTTCATTGTGTGACATTTGCCTGTTAATTCCAGTTTCAGCCAACTATTCTTCCTATACATAAATATACATTAATATTAAACTTTATTCTCTTTAATAATCTACTTTCAAATCAATCCTCAATACAGATATTCAAGTCCTCACCCTCTGAGTGATTATTTCTCTTCCCCATCCTGTCTTTCACTAACAACGATGTTTACTTTCGCCCATCCTTACAACACAGCTTATGCAAATAAGTTATATACCAAGTGAAAGTTGAGATAAGAGGTTAGATAACAATATAATTGTATGATCTAGCATTACCTGTGATGATTTCATTTTTCTGTTCATCTTTATTTCTTTTTTCTAACTAGTACCAAACTTTTGGCTACTTATCTAAACCAAACACTTTGAAGATTTCCTTCACTAACAGCATCATCCAAGTTACAAAATTTGTGTGCAGGTAATAGCATGCAAACACCTCTATCTGCTGCCATTCTCTCTCTCAGCCTAACCATGAACAACTTGAAATAACAACATTTCAGAAAATATACCTTTCTCAAAATGGCTCTTACAAGAAGGAAGTCACAGTATGATAAATAACTTGCTGTCAGTCTTCTGTAGCTGAAAAATGAATCTACCCATGTATGAGTGATCCCTCTTCCCAAATTTTTAGTATCACCTTCCTCTTTGTTTAACTACTGCATGCTGTTACTTGCGGTGGATTTTTAGCTCACCAAAGCCCTGAATCAGCAAAGTACTTAAGCACATGTCTATGGGGACTACTAACATGCTGAAAGTTAGGCACAGGAGTAAGCTGAATCAGGATCCTAATCAGGCACTGCAGTGTAAATTCTATGATCTCTGGAAACACAAAAAAGGTCTTTTGTTCTTCAAAGAAAAGTCAGAAAAATAAATACATACATTTTAGGCAAACTAAGTTGTAAAAATAGTGTTTTAGTATAATAGTAATGGACAAGATTATTTCACTTTAATTGGCAAATTTTCATCAAGCAGTGAAAGAGAAATCTAGGCCAATATTTTTATTTGGTTGTATTTATTGTGAGCAACTTCAAATTAAAGTTGTATTTATTTTTATAGACTATAAACGAAAGTATGTATATTTGCCATCTTCCCCCCACACACAAAAAGAAGTCATAGCTAAATTTTAATCTGAATTCTATGATTTGAGACTAGAATAGACTAAAACTCTAAATCAGGAGTTGGCAACCTCTGGCACACGGCTTGCCAGGGTAAGCACTCTGGCAGGCCGGGCCACTTTGTTTAGCTGCCGTGTCAGCAGGTTCAGCTGATCATGGCTCCCACTGGCCGTGGTTCACCGTCCCAGGCCAATGGGGGCGGTGGGGAGCCGTGGCCAGCACATCCCTGGGCCTGTGCCACTTCCTGCACCCCTATTGGCCTGGGACGGCAAACCGCAGCCAGTGGGAGCCATGATCAGCCAAATCTGCTAACGCAGCAGGTAAACAAACTGGCTCAGCCCACCAGGGTTCTTACCCTAGTGAGCTGCATGCAGAGGTTGCCAACCCCTGCTCTAAATCCACCAAATCACCACACACAGACCACGCCGCAAGCAACAAAAGCACATCTCACCTTTCAAAGTGTAAATTCAAAATTCAGATCCAAATACAAATCTGAACCTTGCAGCTTGGGCTTGTATCTTGTACAGATAGACCTCTTACTGTCTTTAAATCATCTATTTCAGGAGGGAGACCAACAATTCTATATAATATTGAGTATTTTATATATAATATAAAATTAATTGTACTCACAACCAAGTTGTAGAAGGTAATGATATAGAAGTAGGTAAATGTAATATCTAAATATGTGCCTGTATGCTGTAAACAAAAATAGATACATGCATAATATACAAATAGGATAAAACATTGGTGTTTCCTATAGTAATACTGTTACTGGCACAATAACTGTCCCTGAATTAATTATGAGTAGTAGGTTGAACTAAGCCGTATGTAGCAGTATCTGATAGCCTTTCAAATTAAAATAATGGTTTTCTCAACACACTGTTGATGCAGTCTCTCTTTAAACATATAATGACAATACTAAGGAAAGCTTGGAAGTGTTATCTTGTTTTTCAATATATTTTAAAAAATTCAAGTGTATTAAGTCAGACTACACTTCACATATTTAGTCAATTCTCAGTGGCATTTCAGGAAAGATTTATTGAACCAGTAGATTGTTTCCTCTTGGATACCACTGAGACATTTTCATGGAATTCTTAGATGTTTACAGTAAATTAGAAGCTAATTAGTTGAACTGAAATGCCAGCACCTGCTCCTGCGTTATTTAAAAGAGAGAAAAACATTTAGGGTTTCACAAATGGAGCTAATACTTAAGGGTCTGGATTTCTCCAAACCTGTTTAATCATCTCAAAAGGCTGTCAGAATTACTGGTTTATGAAACTAAATCAGTGTATCTTAGATATTTTTCCTTCCTGGAGTTTCAGAGTCGCAATTTTATTAATATTCTGGCAAACAAGGCCAACAATATTTATGATTTCAGCCATAGCATTAAAAATTCATATCCCATTCAGATTTTATGAATCCTAAATTGCAGCAGGAAATGAGCAGTTTAGATGATAATTGACTTGTAAGGATTAGAACAGTCCAGGTTTCCCCTTGTGTAAAGAAAAGGTTCATCTGAGGTCTTACAGCTACCATGACAACCATTAATTCCCCCAAACATAGCAACTATCTACATACCCATCTACAAGGAATTGTTTTGTTCTATCAATTTTATAGTTTGTCATTAACAAACTAGTAGTAAAGCAGAGGTAGGAGTCATGGATAGCCAAATGACTCATGGGAAAACCCAAGATGACTGAAATCAAACAATAATAATTATTACAGTGTGATGTAGGTACACATTGTTCTTTATAAACCCATAAAAGAACAGAGTGCCAGCCATAATGAACTTATAAATTAATCAGAAAAATATAATACATAGACAAACAGTTCCAGATGGGCAGATGTAGACACAATCAATGAGACGCTCAAGGTAGAAATGCTTTGAGAAAGAGATGGGTTTCAAGGAGCGATTTGGAGAAGAGGGACTCTTGACCCAAGGGAAGTGAGAAGCTGTTCCAATCATAGAGGATGACACAAAAGAAGGTAGCAAGAAGACAAGTGTGGAGAGGGACCAAAAGGGAACATTCAGAAGAGATGATGCTCTGGAGCATCAAAAGTTTAAAAAGTTGGGGAGCTTGACCCTGATAGGGAGGGAGACAGTGAAGGGATCTGAGGAGGAGTGTGACAGCACAGCAGAAAGAGAAGATACTGAAGTGTATTCTAGCTTCGCATACCTGAAAGTGCAGAGTAACATGTTCAGCAGATCCACACACTGAAAATCAGATGGATAAATCCCTCCCTTACATTTCTGCATTTAAAAGAACTTTGTTCTGCTTCCTGCCTCCCTCTCTCCCACCCGAGAAAAGCCTGTGGCTCCAGTCACTCTGCTCCCCACCACTCTTGGTGACAGCCTAATCTGCTGTACCTTCACTCCCCTAACCCACTCACTTGACCCTGCCTGTTACTTGATTGGAATCACAGCCTAGCCAGCTCAGATTTTGAGCATGTGCAGTCCATGAGCACATGCTGATTGCAGCAGTAGTGTCCAATCATTTCAGCCTGAGGAGCAAACAAGTTATTTCAGAAACACCAAGGGGCCACAGTCAATAGTCTGAGGCAGAGGCTTTGCCTCTTCTTCTAGCTTTGAGTCACTGAAGGGGCACTAAAGGAACAGAAACCACACAAAGTGCTCTGTTGGGGATTTCCCTGTTGTGAAGGGTGTGTCCAGGGAGCATACAGTTGGCAGTGCTTCCTCCTACAGCTTCGTCCCCACAACCTCTGGCCCAGGAAGCATATCATGGGGATGGTAGAGGGCAGCTGTAGTGTGCTTTGCTCTGGCTATCCATATAGTTTGCATATGGTCCCTAAGGAACTCTTACCAGCTGTGCATGCTAGAGCAGCCCTCAGGCTCTGCCGGGGCTACAACAGAGAGTCTGGAGCCATAACTGAGTGTGGTTCTCAGCTTTTCCACTTTTCCTCTTTTCCCCTCATCTGGGCTGCCCTAGGATGGCTGTGTTGGGGAGAAGAACCATCCTTCACTAGGTGTTCCCTAGGCTCAGACAGAAACAAATTCCTGTTCTGCTTTCCCACATTTGGTAGGAAAGCAAATGATAGACGAGACAGAACTGCTTGCAGTAGGGGAGGCGCTGAGCATGGAAGGGACAACACAGCTCACATGGAACTTCCACTGAAGTGGTAGGTGGCAGCAACAGAGGCACTGCCCTCTACCTCATCCCTAGGCACCAGGGCTGATTCAACTATGTCAGTTTAAAATTCAATTAATCCTCATATATAAACAGTCTCAATAAAGCTGCCTTTGAGAGCCCTGAGGGCCACAACTGGCTGGGTCAGTGGCTGGACATTACAGGGACTTCCTTCAGGAGACTGCACTCTGTGGTACTACACTGAAGACCCTAGATGTTGCCAGAGCCTCCTTCCTTCCTCCTACCCACCTTCCCTCCATCCTGTTGCTGGAAACAAGGGATACAAGAAAAGCATCTGCCAATTAGGCATTTTGTCTGCTTAAAGATATATAGTATAATGTCAGAGTTATGAACACCTCAAGAATAGAGGTTGTTTATAACTCTGAAATGTTCGTAACTCTGAACAATACATTTTGGTTGTTCTTTCAAAAGTTTACAACTGAACATTGAGATAATACAGCATTAACACTTCACTGTGCAAAAGAAAAATGCTGCTTTTCATTTTTTTGGTAGTTTATGTTTAAGATGCTACTATACCATATTTGCTATTTTTCTTCCTCCCCTCTTTTTTGTGTGTGTATGTGTGTCTCTGCTGCTGCCTGATTGCATACTTCTGATTCCAAACAACGTGTGTGGTTGATTGGTCAGTTCGTAACTTTGGTGTTCATAATTCTCAGATTCTACTGTACAGGGGAAAGGGGATTTAATTGATCAGACTTTCAGACTAAGTGCAGGTGCCTGGACCAGTGCTGGTGCTTTAGCCATTTCTAGTGGAGGAATCAAAACATCATCTCTGACAGGAGATAGATGGTTTCCTGTATATGGTACAGTATATATAGTTATAATGAACGGAATGTGACAGAAGAAATCCTACCAGTTTCTAGAGCTGAAAATTTGCTAGAAGCTTGCTAGTTTGAGAGCAAACTCTTTCTCCCTTTTACTAATGGAGGATGAATGACAGATGTAGTCAGACCAGGGAGAACCATGGCACCATAGGCAGATGCAGTTTAATGTCAAAGTGACTCAAAACTAAACGTTTGAGTTCAACACACAAAGAAAACATTTTGACATTTAGAATCAAAGATTTTCTGAACTGCTTGTTCCACAAACATGTAAATGTTTTGACTTTTTGTTCTAATTCATGTCAAAAACAAATGTTGAAGGATGACAATTTTCCACAAGGCAAAAATTCCAATTTTCTCTCTCTCTGGTCACTGTAAACACAAGTTAAAATACAACATCAGGAAGGCCTGGGTTAAAAATATTAGATTCATAATACCAGTGACTGTGTTTCCTTTCTTGTAATTACTTCATATTACATAAGAATTTGGGGTGGAGGAGTAATCCACATGGGGTCAGTTGAAGAAACATTTTCAATATTTTAGCAAGACATGTTGTAAATATATTTTATTTATCATGACTTGTGACTAAATTTAACTGATCACAGGGTAAGCAGCAAGTAGAACAATTCACATGGCTGTTCCAAAGCAATTACTTGCAAATCCTGCTGCTACATTTTTAATGTGGGTGACTTAAGTGTTCCTCCTGTAAGTACTGTTAATATAGTATTTTAATTTCTTGTTCTGATTATATACTTCTTTGAAGCTGAAGTCAATGCATTAGCTAGACTATTACCACCATAAACAAATGTAATCTGTTTCATTCATTGATTAAGCTAATGCAGCCCAAAGGAATATTTTACCACATCACAAGCTGAATTTGGTACAGTATTTATAACTTCTATTCAGGCCTTCTTTGCAACTAGATTTTGAAACTGTAGAGGACATGTTTTGTTTTCTAAAACAATATGTTCAGATAGATTGATAGGTCAACTTTGTAAAATTTACTAATCATTAGACTATATAAATACACTTTGCCAAGGGTGAGAATATAATTTCTCCTTAATGAGACATTTAATGTTTTAACCTAAACAACAATATGTAAGTTCCAGCGTGGGAGCTGAAATGGGGCTGTTTTTAAAGGACTCTTAGTTCTGTTTTTCTCTTCCAAATCAAGCAGGTGCAACAAGTATAAGACAGGTGAAGAAAATGAGCAAAGGAGATCAAAAATATAGAAAATGATGCAAATCTTTGCCCATGACTTCAACTGAATTGCAACTAAGAGCTTGTCTATACTTCTAGCTAAACTGGCACTGCTGCAATCGATGCAGCAGTGTCGATTTAATAGGTCTGGTCAAGACAAGCTAAGTTGATGGCAGAGCCCTCTCTTGTTGATGTTTTTACTCTACCTCTCCAAGAAGCAGAAGGTAAGTCAGCAGGATAGCGTCTCCTGTCGACATAGCATGGTGTAGCCATCGCTGTAAGTTGACCTAAGACAAGTTATGTCGAATTCAGTTACATAACTTACATACCTGATGTAGATTAAAGAGTAGCAGTCATGTTAGTCTGTATCAGCAAAAAGAACAGGAGTACTTGTGGCACCTTAGAGACTAACAAATTTATTTCAGCATAAGCTTTCGTGAGCTACAGCTCACTTCTTTGGATGCATAGAATGGAACACACAAACAGAAGATATTTATGCCTACAGAAAACACGAAAAGGTGGAAGTACGCATACCAACTGAAAGAGTCCAATCAATTGAGATGAGCTATCATCAGCAGGAGAAAAAAAACCTTTCAAGTGATAATCGAGATGACCCATAGAAGGTGTGAGGAGAGCTTAACATAGGGAAATAGATTCAATTAGTGTAATGACCCAACCATTCCCAGTCTCTGTTTAAGCCTAAGTTAATTGTATCTAATTTCCATATTAATTCGAGTTCAGCAGTCTGTCTTTGGAGTCTGTTTTTGAAGTTTTTTTGTTGCAAAATTGCCATCTTCAAGTCTGTCACTGAGTGATTGGAGAGGTTGAAGTATTCTCCCACTAATTTTTGAATGTTATGATTCCTGATGTCAGATTTGTGTCCATTTATTCTTTTGCGTAGAGACTGTCCGGTTTGGCCAATGTACATGGCAGAAGCATTTGCTGGCAATATCACGTTGGTAGATGTGCAGGTGAACGAGCCTCTGATGGTGTGGCTGATGTGATTAGGTCCTATGATGGTGTCACTTGAACAGATATGTGGACTGGCTGGCATTGGGCTTTGTTGCAAGGATAGGTTCCTGGGTTAGTGTTTATATTGTATGGTGTGTGGTTGCTGGTGATTATTGCTTCAGGTTGGGAGGCTGTCTGTAACGAGGACTGGCCTGTCTCCCAAGATCTGTGAAAGTGAGGGATCATCTTTCAGGGTAGGTTGTAGATCTTTGATGATGCGCTGGAGAGGTTTTAGTTGGGGGCTGAAGGTGACAGCTAGTGGCAGGGCAGTCTTTAGGCCAATTCCACCAATTCCCCCAAATTGGGCCCCGCGCCTAAGAGGGCCCAGTGCCCAGTGGCAGGGCCGCCGGGTGGCGGGGGGCGGGAGAGGCAAGTGGCTGAGAATCCCTCCCCTGGCTAGAGGCTCCTTTTTAATTTTTACTCACCCATCGCTGCTCCAGGTCTTCGGCGGCACTTTGGTGGCGGGTCCTTCACTCGCTCTGGGTCTTAGGCAGCACTTCAGCGGTAGGTCCTTCAGTGCCACTGAAGACCCGAAGCGAATGAAGGACCCACCGCCGAAAACTAGGAGCGCCTCCTGGTGAGTACATGCCTCACATGTTTTTTTACGTTTTTTTTTTTCTAAGTCATCCTTGCTGGGGCCCTATTGAAACTGTTCAAATCGGGCCCCGCACTTGCTAAAGCCGGCCCTGGCTAGTAGCGTTCTGTTATTTTCTTTGTTAGGCCTGTCCTGTAGTAGGTTGCTTCTGGGTACTCTTTTGGGTCTGTCAATCTGTTTTTTCACTTCAGCAGGTGGGTACTGTAGTTTTAAGAATGCTTGATAGAGATCTTGTAGGTCTTTATCTCTGTCTGAGGGATTGGAACAAATGCAGTTGTATCTTAGAGCTTGGCTGTAGACTATGGATCCTGTAGTGTGTCCTGATGTAGGGTAACATCTGTCAACTTACAGCTTTAGTGTAGACCAGCCCTAACTCAGATTCATTTATTGACCCCAATACTTCATATCATTCGCTAAGAAATGGAATGTGATGAAGGAAATCTAAAATGCCCCATCTATTCCCTTCTGACATATTAGCGGCCCCTCCCATGATGATCATCCCCATGACATAAGATCTTTTTCCTGTTACTTCCTCTAGCATATCTTGACGTCATCGCAGGACCCAACACCTTTTGAAACATGTACATATTATGGGCCCTGAACTTCCATATGTTCTGGGCACAGAAAACATTCTTGAGTGTAGAGTCCCAGAGCATATAAAGTAATCAGCAGTTGTTCCAAGTGGAGAAGTCAATAGAGGTCCTAAAACGGGAAGAATACAGGAGCATGGACTGGTACTTGAAGATAGAGTTAGAGTGCTCTGGAGTCAGACTTGGAAAAGAACCAGATGAAACCTTTTGCATACGCACCCACTCCATGGGTGCTCTGGGGCTCAAGCACCCACAGAAAAAAATTTGTGGGTGCTCAGCACCCAAGAGCCAGACCGTTAGTGTGGAATGTGAATACTTCTGTGCTGCTAACAACTTCTGCCTTTGGAGCAGGGAGTTTATTTATAACCCGAAGCAGGGTGATTAAGATAACAAAAGGCTTGTCATTAATTTAAATTAAAGATCCTTAGATGATCTTGAAAGCATTCCCAGGCACTCCAGTTAAAAGATAGGAAACAAATGATAGGAATAAATGGTCCATTTTCAGAATGGAGAGAAATAAATAGTGGTGTCCCCTGATGGGCTTGTACTGGTCTGGGACCAGTGCTGTTCAACATATTCATAAATAATCTGCAAAAAGAGGTAAACAGTGAGGTGTCAAAGTTTGTAGACCATACAAAACTACTCAGGATAGTTAAGTCCAAAACAGACTGCAAAGAGTTACAAAGGGATCTCACAAAACTGGGAGACTTAGCAACAAAATAGCAGATGAAATTCAATGTTAAATGCAAAGTAATGCACATGACAAAATATAATCCCAACTATACATACAAAATGATGGTGCCTAAATTAGTGGTTACCCATCAAGAAAAAGATCTTGGAGTTATTTGCAGTACTCTAGAAGCACTATGTTTCCAGAGAACTGCAAATTCATAAGGATCCATCTCACTTTGCCTGTATCATCCTGAACTCATTCTCCAGCTTCAGAAGACTTAATCATTATTTCCAGTCATCAGTGGCATAGATGCAACTGAATAATGCAGTTGTCCTTAACGTACACCAAGACAATACCAGGGAACTAGATATGAAAAGATTGCTGACACTTTCATCCAGAAAGCTATAGGGAGACATAATGTCTTTAAACTTCAATATTGGTGAAGAGAGCTTGTAGGTGACTGCAATGATTTTAATATACTGTAATTTATGATAATGTAATTATGAAGTTCATAATAATTTAATCATTATTAAAATAGTAAAGATACCAATGATAGGCACATTCAATAACTATAATATGAAAGAAGTGTATAAATGTACTGAAAATAGCCTCTCCGCAAAATTGGCAGTGTCCTCCCTCCCTCCCAAACACACACACCTCTTCAAAAGCACCCACCCTCAAAAACAAAAGTTAGCACCCATGACCTTTTGGATACATCATTTTCGGAACGGTCTCACTAAAGCATTTGTAAATGCAGAAAAGCAACTGAAATTTGCTCTTCTTTTAAAAGACCCACAAATGAACTGAGGATTTGTAATTACACAGGAAATTTAAATAAATATCCAATCTGAACTCAACTGCCCAAGTCTTTCGGGTTTTCCATCAAAATTTGCAATGTATTCAATCAAAAATATATATGCAAGAGCTCATACAATAAAAGAAAAATTTTATGTTCACAATTTCAAGTGGATCAACCTCCTTTTACTGATTAATCAATACAGCTGGTCAAACATTTCCTACAGAACATTTCACTGTCAGAAAATACTGATGCAATGAAATCTAAACATTTCACAGGAACTTGTTGATTTTTGTCAGAAGTTTTTAAAAGAAATTATTGATGAGCTTCTATATTATAAAGGAAAAGGATTTGATAAGGCTGAATTGAAAAAAATCAGAATATTTTGTTTAGTAGAAATCTCAGAATATTTCACTTTGTCCCAATTGGGGTTGAAATTTCAAAATCTCAGAATTTCCCACAAGGGGGAAATTCAAGTTTTTGATCAACTCTATTAATCAGCTAAGTGTAGTCTACAGAGAAAAATTAAAAAGTAGAAAAATGAACAAGTCCTGCCCTTAAATGCTAGAAATTGTTAACATCTTTCCTCTCGTTGGATGCTAGCACTTAAATGCTGACAAACACAAGTGTCATAGAGAGGTTGCACTTATATTCAGCAGTGAAGGGGATTTATATGCAAAGGAAGTTCTGCCATTGAGCATTTGGTGCACTATCCCACTCTGAGAAATGGAAATATGTAATCAGAGTGAAATACATTTTCCATCAGTCCAAGCTTATGGGCCATTAGCAAGTGTCAATTTAACAGCATAATACTTCCATCTTTCAGATGAAAGATCCATCACAGCGCATAATGCTTCAATGCCTTAATTCCCACATTCCTTCTCCCATAGCTTGTGTAGCTCACATTCCAACTGAGAGCTCTAAAGTAACAGCAGCACTGGGGATTGTGAAAAACCCAAACTTGTTTGTTTGTTTTCAGAAAAAAAAACCTCAACCAGGTAGTTCTTGTTTTTTGTCATCCCCACTGCCCCTGGTCTTTTGAACTCCTTATCTCCTCTGAAGTATTTACATTAATGTAACATATATTTGACAGCTCCTTGCTTTAAGAAACCAGTAGATTCTAATTTAAGTCTACAAATGAAAAAAAAAACTTTAGTCTAAAAAGTTAAAAAGAAAGTGATGAAATTGGATTAATTAAAAAAATAAGAAAATTATAGTTCTGTCAAGAAGCCAAGAGGAATGGGTGGAGAGGTTGAAGAGAGGGAAATGGCTAAGAATGGAAACAACTGGGTGATTCGATCATTAGAGACATAGATAGCTGGGTTTGCAATGATCAGGAGAACCGCATGGTGATTTTCATGCCTGGTGTGAAGGTTGTGGATCTCTCGAGACATCTAGATAGATTATGTGTAGTGCTGGGGAGGAGCCGGTGATTGTGGTACATGTAGGTACCAACAACAGGGGGAAGGGTAAGAGAGAAGTCCTGGAGGCCAAATTAAAGCTGCTAGGTAAGAGATTGAAATCCAGGACCTCCATGGTAGCATTCTCTGAAATGCTTCCAGTTCTACGCAGAGCCAGTTAGACAGGCAGAACTGCAGGGTCTCAATGCATGGATGAGATGATGGTGATGGGAGGAGGGGTTTAAATTTATTAGGAACTGGGGAAGCTTTTGGGAGAACAGGAGCCTATACAGGAAGGATGGGGTCCACCTAAACCAAAACGGAACCAGATTGCTGGCGCTTAAAATTAAAAAGGTTGTAGAACAGTTTTTAAACTAAGGGCTCGGGGAAAGCCGACAGGTGTGGAGGAGCATATGGTTCGGAAATCCCTTAGGGGAGGATCTATAAATGGAGATTCCCTATGTCCTAATAAGGAGGAGAGGATGGAAAATAATAAAATACAGGGAGGATCTGATGAGAAGCAGTCAAATGAAAAAAAGTCCCATTCAATTACGTCATGCAATAGGGGACAGCCAAAAAATGACAAGTTTTTAAAATGCTTATATACCAATGCTAGAAGTCTAAATAATAAGATGGGTGAGCTAGAGTGCCTAGTATTAAATGAGGATATCGATATAATAGGCATCACAGAAACCTGGTGGAATGAAGATAATTAATGGGACACAGTACTACCAGGGTACAAAAATATGAGAAGGACAGAACAGGTCATGCTGGTGGGGGAGTGGCACTATATGTGAAAGAAAGTGTAAAATCAAATGAAGTAAAATAATTTTAAATGAACTAAATTGTACTACAGAATCTTTATGGATAGTAATTTCATGCTTGAAAAATAAGAATATAGCAGTAGGGCTATATTACAGACCACCTGACCAGGATGGTGTTAGTGACTCTGAAATGCTCAGGGAGATTAGAGATTAGTTTATCAATTTGTTCCAAAACCTCCTCAAATGACACCTCAATTTGGGACAGTTCCTCAGATATGTCACCCAAAAAGAGTGGCTCAGTTGAGAATCTCCCTCACATCCTCAACAGTGAAGACCGATGCAAAAATTCATATAGTTTCTCCGCAATGGCCTAATCATCTTTGAGTGCTCTTTAGCATCTCAATTGTCCAGGTGGTCCCACGGTTGTTTAGCAGTCTTTCTGATTCTGATGTATTTTAAAAAAAATTGCTATTACTTTTTGGAGTCTTTGGCTAGCTGTTCTTCAAATTCTTTTTTGGTCTTTCTAATTATTTTGCACTTCATTTGCCAGAGTTTATGATCTTTTTCTATTTTCCTCATAGGATTTATCTTTCACTTTAAAAGGATGCCTTTTTGCCTCTCACTGCTTCTTTTATTTGTTGTTTAACCATAGTGGTCTTTTTTGGTTCTCTTACTATGTTTTTTAAATTGGGATATATATTTAAGTTGAGCCTCTATTATGGTGTCTTTAAAAAGTTTCCATGCAGCTTGCAGGGATTTTACTTTTGGTACTGTACCTTTTCATTTCTGTTTCACTAACCTCCTCATTTTTTGTGAGTTCCCCTTACTGAAATTAAATGCTACAATGTTGGCCACTGTGGAGTTTCCCCACACAGGGATGTTAAATTTAATTATTTATCGTCACTATTACCAAGCAGTCCAGCTATATTCACCTCTTCGACCTGATCCTGTGCTCACTTAGGACTAAATCAAGAATTTAAATCAACTCTTGTGGGTTCCAGGACCAGCTGCCCCAAGAAGCAGTCATTTAAGGTGTCAAGAAACTTTATCTCAGCATCCCTTCCTGAGGTGCATGTACCCAGTTAATATGGGGATAGTGAAATCCACCATTATTATTATTATTAAGTTTTTTATTTTAATAGCTTCTCAAACTAAACAGTAATAAGTCTCCAGGACCAGATGGTATTCACCAAGAGTTCTGAAGGAACTCAAATGTGAAATTGCAGGACTACTAACTGTCATCTGTAACCTATCATTTAAATCAGCTTCTGTACCAAATGACTGGAGGATAGCTAATGTGATGCCAATTTTTAAAAAGGGCTCCAGAGGTGACCCTGGAATTACAGGCCAGTAAGCCTGACTTCAGTACCAGGGCAAATGGTTGAAACTATAGTAAAAAACAAAATTGTCAGACACATAGATGAACATAATTTGTTGGGGAATAGTCAACATGGTTTTTGTAAAGGGAAATCATGCCTCACCAATCTACTAGAATTCTTTGAGGGGGTCAAAAGCATGTGGAAAAGGGGATCCAGTGGATATAGTGTATTTAGATTTTCAGAAAGCCTTTTGACAAGGTCCCTCACCAAAGGCTCTTAAGCAAAGTAAGCTGTCATGGGATAAGAGGGAAGGTTCTCTCATGGATTGGTAACTGGTTAAAAGATAGGAAACAAAGGGTAGGAATAAATGGTCAGTTTTCAGAAATGGAGAGAGGTAAATAGTGGTGTCCCCAGGGTCTGTACTGGGCCAGTCCTATTTAACATATTCATAAATGATCTGGAAAAAGGGGTAAACAGTGAGGTGGCAAAATTTTGCAGATGATACAAAACTACTCAAGATAGTTAAGTCCCAGGCAGACTGTGAAGAGCTACAAAAGGATCTCACAAAACTGGGTGACTGGGCAACAAAATGGCAGATGAAATTTAATGTGATAAATGCAAAGTAAAGTTCTCCTTGTCCTGACCAGGGACCTGTCACACCATCCCAGATAGGATATATTCAGTAGTGATGGAAAGGTTCAGAAATTGGGGCTTACCTGGAAAACTCCGATTCGCGGCCTAGAATGGCTTCTGTATCAGGAACCTATTACATGATTGGGGGTCTAAATTAGCTGTTGGACCACTCAGAAAAGCGATCTTGGAGTCATTGTGATAGTTCTCTGAATAACATCCACTTCAATGTGCAGCGGCAGTCAAAAAGGTGAACAGACAACTGTTAGAATATCAAGAAAAGAGGTCCACCATGATAAGACAGAAAATATCATATTGCCTCTATATAAATCCATGGTATAGCCCAAACCTTTTTTGAATTCTACGCAATGCAGATGTGTTCAACCTCTGGATCTTGCAAAAAAGATATGATTGGAATTGATAAAAGGTTCAGAAAAGGGCAACGGCAACAAAAATGATTAGGGTATAGAACAGCTTCCATATGAAGAGAGATTAATAAGACTGGGACTTTTCAGCTTGGAAAAGAGGCTACTAAGGGGGAATATGATAGAAGTCTATAAAATCATGAGTGGTATAAAGAAAGTAAATAAGGAAGTGTTATTTACTCCTTCTCATAATACAAGAACAAGGGGCCACCAAAATGAAATTAATAGGTAGCAGGTTTAAAACAAGCACAAGAAAGTATTTTTTCATGCTATGCATGTCAACCTCTGGAACTCCTTGCCACAGGGTCTTGTGAAAGCCAATACTATAATGTGGTTCAAAGGGAGCTATATAGATTCATGGAAGATATGTCCATCAATGGGTATTATCCAGGATGGCCAGGAATGGTGTCCCTAGCCTCTGTTTGCCAGAAGCTGGGTTTGGGTGACAGGACATGGATCACTTGATGATAACCTGTCTGCTCATTCCCTTGGGGCACCTGCCATTGGCCACTGTCAGAGGACAGGATACTGGGCTTGATGGACCTTTGGTCTGACCCAGTATGGCTGTTCTTATGTTCTCAAGTTTAGCTTTTGAATCTCACACATGTCAGAATTTTATAGTATTTAATAATTAGGTATCTTCCAACTGTATGGGGGAAGTATTCTGGAGCAGTAGTATTATCCAACTGTTTCTTAAAGCAGCGAGCTTGTGGATTCAAACCAATCTAATGTCAACTGTGCCAACCCTCAATCCCCAGCGCACTTTTAAGCTGTGCCATAAAAGCTGCAGGCCTCGTAAAGTTTTATAATGGGGTGAAGAGATGTTTTGCTTTGGTTCCTTTTAAGCTTTAAGTGACTACAGCTTAAATATATTTGGGATTTAAAATTTCAAGACAAACAGCTTTCAATCTACCCAGCCATATGCAAATGGTATTTTCCCTTTTTATTTCCCTAGAAAGAAAGATGACTTGAAAAAGGGAAAATTGATCCTGGGCATTCAGAGCAGTCACTTGTGAAAGCATTTGCTTTAATACTTTGTGTCTTCAGCTTCTGCCAATGCACAGGATTCCTCTTAGGGTCTACATATACTGCAATTAGAGACCCGCAGTTGGCCCATGCCAGCTGACTCAGGCTCTCGGGCTAAAGGGCTGTTTAATTACAGTGTAGATGCTCAGGTTGCAGCCCAAGCTCTGGGACTCTCCTACCTCACAGTGTCCTCGACTTCAGGCTCCAGACCAAGCACAAATGTCTACACTGCAGTTAAACAATTCTTTAGCCTGATCCTGAGTCAGCTGGCACGGGGCAGCCATAAGTTTTTTACTGCAGTGTAGATATATCCATAGCATACTTAGCCATTTGTAAGACAGACAAAGGAGCGACATTCCAACAGAAGAGAACTATCCACTGGCTATCAGCATGCTCCCTTTCAGCTCACCTGATAGAATTTCTACTCACAGATCATGAGATTCTTATTCTCAGTCTCTTAGCTGTGATCAGTTGCAATGAGCATGCACTGCAGCACCCCAACCTTAGTCCCTCCAGTCTGTACCTCCAGTCGTGTACCAGGGATTGCAGGGAGTAGTGACATAGGAACCAGTTATGTTATCACTGACCAGGGATGCCACCATGCTTAGAAAGACCATACCTGAAGAGATCCAGCCACATTCTGGCAACTCTGCATTGCCAGGATGGCACAAATAAAAGGCTGAATCACATATAATAATAAGTCCCCGCCAAGTCTAGATGCTGTGTTTTTGAAGGAGTGGGTCCTCTATCAACTGGTTAATTCCATTTTAATGTCTGGCCACCAGCTGGCAAACTCAGCACCAGCCAATAAACTCACTTATCTTATAATACACTCTACAGGTAGGTGAAGATCATAGATGTTAAAAATCCAAGCAGCCACTAAAGATACACAGATTAAAAGAAGACAAAAATATCAGACTTCCTATTGGGCTGACCACCTTCAGAGTCAGAAGAACCTCAGAATCAGAGAGGCTTTCAAATTCGTCATGACTTTTTTGTCATTTTAAATTTAGATAGTGCCTATCAAGAGTAGTGGACTCTGAGGCGTTGATAATAATGCCTTAAGCCTGCATGGATCTTGGGCATTACTAAGCGTATACAGACCAGCAGAAGCATGCTCAGCACCCTGCAGACTGGTGTGTGATCCAAAGCTCAACTGCATGCAAGGATCTGCCCACTTGGCAGAATATAACCCCCGAATTGAGAGGCAATGCATGCTCTGCAGAGGAGCGTATGACTTTGCAACAGTGTAAGGAGGGGAATTCTGTCTGGGGTCACCTCTTCAGCTGGCTAGCCTCCAGACATGCTCCTTTTCCAGCCAGGCTGATGGATTCAGGGCTCATAATGGAGTTGCCAGGTCCCTGTCTGCATGGGCAGCCCCTAGTTTTGCATATGGTAAACAAAGGGGGATTTGAAAGGAATGTGAGTCTGCTGTGTGAGCACCCATCTCCTGAACTGCATGTCTACAGGATGTGTGGTGCCACACTCTGACTCTGCCCCTTCTAACCTTTGTAAATCTCTGCGAAGTTGGAGCATGTGAGCTGACTCCACAACATGGTGGCTGTATGTTCATAGCTCTCCACACTGGTCACTGAGCTGTGCTCAGTGTTGTTGCAGATCCTATCCCCATGATAATGCTGCCTCTTGCACCATGGGTAGGATTAAGCCCTTGCTCAGTGTCACAATGAAAACAGAAATTTTCCTCTCTGAAAGTAACCCCTTACTGGCCACTTATCTTTGAAATCAACTTCATTTCTAGAGCTGGTCAAAAAATGTTCATTGAAACTTTTTTAAAAAATGCAAAATGGCTTTTCTGTACAATGGAAATTATCAAAACAACCCCTTCCCCCAATCATTTTTTGTGAAAAACTGAAAACCTGAAAAATTTTGAAGAAACATTTAATAAATGACTTGGATAATGGAGTAGAGAGTACACTTAAAAAATTTGCAGATGACACCAAGCTGGAAGGGGTCACAAATACTTTGGAGGACAGAACTAGAATTCAAAATGACCATGATAAATGGGAGAATTGGTATGAAATCAACAAGATGAATTTCAATAAAGACAAGTGAAAAGTACTACACTTAGGAAGGAAAAAAATCAAATGCACAAATGCAAAATGGAGAATAAGTTGGTAGGCAGTAGAACTGCTGAAAAGGATGTGGGAGTAATAGTGGATCACCAATTGAATATGAGCCAACAGTAATGCAGTTGTAAAAAAAAAAAAAAGGCTAATATTCTGGAGTCTATTAACAGAAGTATCATATGTAACACATAGGAGATAATTGTTCCACTCTATTTGTCACTGGTGAGGCCTCAGCTGGAGCAATGTGTCCAGTTCTGGGCACCACACTTTATGAAATATGTCAACAAATTGGAAAGACTCCAGAGGAGAGAAACAAAAATGTTAGAATGTTTAGAAAACCTGACGTTTGACAAAAGGTTAAAAACTAGGCCTGTTTAACCTTGAGAAAATAAGACTGATAGAGAGGACCTGATAATGGTCTTCAAATATGTTAAGGGCTACTGTAAAGAGGATGGTGATGAGTTGTGCTCCATATCCATTGAAGGTAGGATAAGAAGTAACCAGCTTAATCTGCATCAAGGGAGATTTAGATTAGATATTAGCGAAAAACTTTCTAACTATAAGGCTAGTTGAGGTCTAGAATAAGTTTCCAAGAGACGAATCCCCATGTCTGGAGGTTTTTAAGAACAAGTTGGACAAACACCTGGCAGGGGTGGTCTAGGTTTATTTGGTCCTGCCACCGTGCAAGGAGCTCGACTTGATGATTTCATGAACTCCCTTCCAGCCCTTCATTTCTATGACTCTATGATTTCTAAAATAATAATAATAATAATCTGCCAAAGTTTTCACAGGAAAAAAGCAGTTTCCTGCCCAGTGCTATTGATTTCTTAGCATGTCAGAATCTTTTTTTAAAAAGGTTCTTTTCAGTAAAGTGTGTATCTCAGTCAAGGTAGCACAATCCCCCATTTGGAAATGAACACATATTGAAACAAAAGGAATGCTTATAGCACTACAGATCTGCTTGAATAGATATGCAATTTTCTACACTGCAATAGATCAGCTGTGTAAGTGTCTTAATATTACCATGTCAAACAAGAGAAGGAGAGAAGAGAAGCAAAGAAGGATAGAAAAGGGAAAACAAGAGTGAGTCTGAAGGAGAAAAAAGCAAGATGCTACCAGAGCAGGGAGTCTGTACAATGCTATATTAGGGGACTTCAGTATGATTTAGAAGAGAAAAGGAAGTGAAGCTTTAAAATTTGAAATGTATGTGGTACAGTATGTATATGTGATGTTTTGGGGATCACCCAGACTGGTAAGGGATTCTGTCACCACCTGCCTTGTAACTTCGGGTGCCTTAATGCTATACTGCTGTTACTCAGAGCTCTGACCCTACTAGCCAACTTTCAGGCAGAAAGGTCTCACATCCTAGCTTCCATCCACCTAGTTGCTCCTTGCAGGATGACCCCAATAGTCCTTCTGATTTCAAGTCTCTGCAACTCATCCCCTGAATCCTTAACTACCAGACATTAATACTTACTCCTTCTTGTTTGTCACCCCCAAAAGACATAAGAACACAAGAACAGCCATACTGGGTCAGACCAATGGTCCATCTCGCCTAGTGTCCTGTCTTCCAACAGTGACTAGTGTCATATGCTTTAGGGAAAATGGACAGAATGGGCCAGTTATCACTTGATCCATCCCCTGTCATCCAGTCACAGTTTCTGGCAGACAAAGGTTTAGAAACCCCCACAGCATGGGGTTGCAACCCTGACCATCTTGGCTAATAGCCATTGATGGACCTATCCTCCATGAACTTATCCAAATCTTTTTTTAACCCAGTTATACTTTTGGCCTTCACAACAACCCCTGGCAATGAGTTCCACAGGTTTACTGTGTGTTGTGTGAAGTACTTCCTTTTGTTCATTTTAAACCTGTGCATTTTCATTTCATTGAGTGGCCCCTGATTCTTGTGTTATCTGAAGGAGGAAATAATACTTCGTTATTCACTTCCTCCACTTCATTCATGATTTTATAGACCCCTATCATATCCCCCCTTAGCTGACCTGTCCCAGTCTTTTTAATCTCTCCTGGTAGAGAAGCTGTTTCATACCCGCTTATAATTATGGTTGCCCTTCTCTGTACCTTTTCCAGTTCTAATATATCAAGAACTGCACACAGTATTCCAGATTGGGGTGTACCATGGATTTATATACTTTCTGTTTTATTATCTATGCCTTTCCTAATGATTCCTAACCATTGTTAGGTTTTTTGACTGCACTTGCACATTGAGTGGATGTTTTCAAAGAACTATCCACAATGACTCCAAGATCTCTTTATTGAGTGGTAACAGCTAATTTAGACCCCATCATTTTGTATGTATAGTTGGGATTATGTTTTCCAATGTGCATTACTTTGCATTTATCAACATTGAATTTCATCTGACATTTTGATGCTCAGTCACCCAGTTTTGTGAGATCCCTTTGTAACTCTTCACAGTGAGCTTCAGACTTAGTTATTTTAAGGAATTGTGTACTATCTGCAAACTTGGCCATCTCACTGTCTACTTCCTTTTACAGATCATTTATGGATATTTTGAAGAGTAGTAAAATGCTGGTGCTCCTAGGCACTTGCCTACTGTGCCTAATTGGAAATCCAGCCCTGCTCATGATCATTATTCTTTTCCTTAAAGCTCCAGCTCCTGGAGTCAAGTAGACATGTGATGATTTCATCCTTCATTCTTAAAGCAAAAGTAAGTTTCTAGCCCTTGTGGCTGTGGAGAAAGCTTCAAAATGTGACCCCAGTGCACCTTAAATGCTCAAAAAGCAGAAGGCAAACAAAAAGAACACCAAATCTATTATTTTTACATAATCTCATGACTTTAAAGCCAATCTGATGATTTTTGTTCAGCCTGACTCCTGATTTTTGACCATTTGGGGTTGGCAATACTGCTACAGATCCTTGGGGAAGCCCACTATTTACTACTTTCCATTGTGAAAACTGACCATTTATTCCTACCCTTTGTTTCCTGTCTTTTGATCCAGTGACTGATCCTTGAGATAACCTTCCCTCCTAGCCCATGATTGCTTCCTTTGCTTAAGAGTCTTTGATGTGGGATCTTTTCAAAGGCTTTCTGAAAGTCCAAGCACACTACATCCACTGGATCAACTCAAGGAGTTACATCTGCCCCCATTTATCAGTCGACTTGGGGCCACACATTCCACCTAGATTGCACAGTAGACACCTGCTTAGGATAAAAATAAACAAAGTTTATTTAATAAAAAATATCATAGATTCAAAGATGAAGTAGCAAGAAAAAGCAAACATGACAAGTTACACAGAAAATAACCATAAAGATGCAATCTCAGGCTTTACACCTCTCTGTTAACTAAATTCCCTGCTTGTATGCAGTGTTGTTGTAGCCATGTGGGTCTCAGAATATTAGAGAGACAAGATGGGTGAGGTAATATCTTTTATTGGACCAACTTCTGTTGGTGTGGGAGACAAGTTCTTGAGCTTACTCAGAGCTTTTCTTCAGATCTTGTCTCTTTAAAGTCCCCTCTCTAATACAAGTTACCTATTGCCTCTTAACAGTTCCCCAGTATGCCCTCTGTCCTGGGGGGGATCCAGTATTTCCCAGACAGCACCACTCAGTTTCTGGATAGCCTTCACTTCCAACCCCTTTTAATAGGGTTTGCGGTTTTTTTCTGTCTCTTGGACTATGGAAATCCATGGTTACATGGAGCTTGTGAAACTCCTTCCTTCTATAGTTTTCCAAGACTGGGGTTTTCAGTTTGAATGCCTTTCCATTAACTTTCATGGTCCACCATTGTCTTGGGTTGTACAAGGCTAGGTGCTTGGAGTTAGTTTCATCTAAACAACTATGCTGGGAGGTGCCCCCCCTGCCAGATTGCATCCCCACACTGCTGTGAGGTGATGCTGTAGTTGCACTCCTAGTAGTTACAATTACTATGTTCTACGCCTATGTACATATGCCTACATTCATAAGTCACATAGATATCTCCTAATGAACAGCGCCACCCCAAGCTATTCTGGAGCCCTACACAGCACCCCCATGGCCCAGGCCTCCATGGCGGGGCAGGGGGGAGAGCTGGCTTGTGGGCAGGGGGGAACCAACCCCCAACATTTACCGGAGGTGTGGCTGGTGCCCGGTTGCTGCACTTCCCGCTGCCAGTGAATGCAGGCCCAGCCCTGCTGCAGTCCTCAGGGGAGTGGGGGCAGGGCGGGGCTGGAACGGAGCAGGGCGGAGGCTTTGGAGAAGGGGTGGAGTGGTGGCGGAGCAGGGGTGGGAAGAGGCAGGGCGGGGGCTAGAGCAGCAAGCAGCTGTGCAGGGCAGCAGGAAATTTGGTGCCCCAAATTTCCTGGTGTCCTACGCAGCTTTATACTTTGCATATGGGTAGGAACAGCCCTGCTAATGACCATCAAGTTCAGAACATTACGGCTTTCATAAAAGACCTTGCTTGACTTATATTAATACACAATAACATTGTATACAACAAGTTGATACAATTACTTTTTCTTTAGGTTTCACTCTCCTGTTCGCCCCTTGGGGTGCCTGGACCTTGTCTGTCACAGCATATCCCACATTTTGAGACCCAGGATAGATAATGGAAATTCAAGACAACAACAGGATATGAGGAGATCCTTATTTATTTGTTTATAGCTATAATATGATTTCTGCTGAGTTCACAAGCTTGGCTATGAAATTTTATTTAACATGCTCGTTTTTATTATTTGGCCATCAAATGTTACAGTGGAATATTTGCACTCTATATCCATTTACTAAACAATTTAAAACCATGACAAAGTCTTGCTTCAAGTTTAATCACTTACAATAGGCAGCAGCATAAAGATTTATGGACATAAAGCCTAAGGTCTCTTGTTCGGTTGCAGAGTTAATCTACTAAAGTTTGAATGGTTGCTAAATATTTAATGAAACAATAAGCGCCTCAATTTTTTTAATGTAACATTTCTTTTCATCTGTTGTGCCTGAAGAAGAATTTCATATATCAAAATGCACAAAGTAACTTAAAGCAATTTTCACATTTCAGAGTTTTAAAATATTTCCTCTCACAAGATTCATTCCTCAAACTGTGTCATGATTAGGCAATAATTGAAAGATACTTGTCAGTTTTTAAATTCTGCTTTTTAAGACTAAAATATATTATGTTCCATATACAAATGATTAAAACCCTTATGTGGTAAATCCTTCTGTGAAATTAACAACTGGGAAAGGATTTGTATACTTGTAAACAATTTTTGATTTTGCAAAAGTTAAAATTGCAGGAAAAAATATACCAAAGAACAAATTGTTAGAACTACTACCCTTGAGTTACAGTCATATGTAAACCAGTGTTTCTGTCTTCTTTATTCCACATTTTCATATTGGTAAGTAATAATTTAAGCAAACATTACTAGAAATAGAACAAGAGCTAAAATCCACATTAATGACTTTTTGGGAAGAAAACACTGGCATAACCATCTCTATTGGTGATCTCTGGTCTTGCAGTCTATTTCCAGTTTGACTTGCCCTGAATTTTAGTTTAAAATAGATTGTTTCTTGTGCTGAGAAAAGCAGCCACAGTAAGATGTTTTCTTAGCTGAGATCTCCGCTTTTACTAAATGAACGAAACATGCTTTCACCCTTAAGTTAAAAGTGCAATTCTTCAGCTTGGAGATTATTTTTTTTAAAAAAGACTGGCATAGCACATTCTAATAGGATATGTTAAAGCCATCTGTCCTCTTAATAAATTCTGCAAAGCTGTGGGAAACTTGCCAAAACCACTTGGCTGGCACATTACCTAATGACAAGGCTTCTGTCTCTGACTTTAGTGACAATCATTCATAAATGTCAAATTTAATCAGGAACTGAAATTCTATGGGATGTGGTTGTGGAATCGCCTACTCTCCCATCATATTAGAATACTAAAACACTATGATAACAAACAAATACAGATAAAAGAGGAGGATCACAAAGCGTGAACAGTAAGAGGCCAGGTACTTGGGTGCCATTGACAGCTATGTGCAATTCCAACAGACAAAGCAGCCTGGCAATCTGGCCAATAGAAATTCCTTTGCTTAGGGGAGTCCTCTGGTTATGCACTGGGTGTCTCTGAAAGTCACTGAAGAGGTTCCTACATTATTATCCTTCCCAGATATACTCAGGTAAAGGGCACATCTGGGGGGAAAAGGAGGTATGGCCGAGATGTCACAATACCCCAGGGATCCCCAGCTGCTGGAATTGCCTTTGAGGCTGCTCTACTTTATGCTAGAGACCAAACTGACATAAACTCATCTTTGCACCAGTCCCCTCTCGAGAATTACATCAAACACAGCTAGGACACCATTCAGGGCCTTGTTTCAAAATTCAGAGTTTCTACAGTGGCCCACTTAAGTGAGAATTTATACTCCAGCAAATCAAGCATATTCAAAATCGTCAATACTTCCATTTGGGATACATCTCTAGTCCTTTCACCTCTTCTGAGAAAGTTTTGTCTTTCCAGCACCTCCAGACAAACTTAGAATCCCATGAAAATTCAATCAGATCTCTCCAGAGTAGATTCATAGATGCAGACAAAGTCCAGAATGTACAGGATGTTGAAAGCAACCTGGCCAGTCTGGTAAATGGCCTGTGATAGCCTGATTTTATTGCTTACTCTCAAAGACCATTACAAGGTACGTTGCTTTGTCAAGTTTCAGAATAGAAATTAATACTGGAAAGCTGAGAGCTTCAGCTTTCTAATGATATATAGTTGGGAGGTGGAGGGTTCTGTCTTCAGTGGGGCAAAAGGTATAACTAACCTATAAAGATGACATTATTAAGATTATACTCTTGCACTTGCAGTGTATGTTATGCATTAGAACAGCATCCTGCTTTTTGACTCAGTCAGTCCACCTCTCAGACAGTCACTCTGTCACTGTAACCTCCATATCTAGGTTTTCAAATGAGCTCTGAGCACTTGCCCACCTCCTCATTAGACAAGGTCAAACAGGACTAATGCGTGGAAGATTTACACCTCATTAGAATTGTCTTTATTGCTGTTATTTCACAAGCTAACAAAACAGAAAGGAATTATTCCCCAGTTAGTCCCACACATCTTTATCCAGCTCATTAGCATTAGCATAGCTCTTTTCTCCAGGGCAGCTCAGGGCTCAATTCTTGAAGGAAAGGCTGAGAACAGCAAAATTATAGTACAAGCGGGACAGGCAGGAAACACTTTCCTGATTTATAATTAGGTCATCTTTACTGCAACAAACACTCCCTCATTGTTGGGCTACTTAGATCAGCACATCAATTCTTCATCCACAAGAAACTAGCTTTCATTCCTGACAGCTGAGACCACACTTTGGAGGAGAGGTAAATTCCCATCCCTTACTTCATGGAAAGAATTTAACCCCCTAATCACCACAAATCACAAAGCCTTTAAATAAAGTCATTACTGGAGAAAATATTGTGCTGTATATCACTGGTAACTATATGAATGCACTACTTTGCCCCTTTGACAAATAGGCAGGGATAATGTTGTGGGTAAACCACTGGATTAGACTCAGGAGATCTAGGTTTAAACTCTGGCCCTGACACAAACTTTCTCTGTGACCTCGGTCAAATCACTTACTTTGTGCCTTTGTTCCTGATCTGTAAGTGAGGTGAGATTTCTATCTCATAGGAGTGTTTGAGGATAAAATTCATATTTGTGAGGTATTCAGATACTATCGTGATGAGTTTCACATAATAAGTACTTTGATAGATAGGAGTCTCCCTTGGGAAATTCTTTCAGCAAAGTACTCAAGCATGAACTCAGTGAAAATAATGGTCCTAAATCAATCCATATTCAGCAAAGTACTTAAGAGCACATCCTTAAGCATCACCAATGGGATTAAGGTGAAAATATCTTGAGATCATTACTCTCAAACCAAAAAATTGCAGTCCCTGTTCCTAAAATCAAAGCAATCTGTTTCTCTTGTGTTCTATTTTACTGTGGATCATAGCTGAGGTCCAAATTCTGAGGTCTATTAATCAAATAAAACTCACATTGACTAATCAGCTGACATCAGTGAACCAAAAGGCTCATGAAGTCAAGGGAGTTTTACTCTCTGAAAGATCTCAAACTATGGCCCTAAAAAATGGCTATACCATTAACTATCAACAAAACCATCCAACAGTGTAAAATATTCTACATTCCTTTGTTCAATTATCCTTTTACTGTACCAAACCTTTTAATTCTACCTTGCACATAGGGCTGCGGGGTTTTGTTTGTCATTGTGTAATCTTCTTGCTGTCATGCATAAATAAATTAGTGAATGTTATAAATAAAGGTCAACTAGAATACACAGTTGCAGTCGTCTAACCAGGTTTTTATGAAACCCTTTCACTGTTTACCCTCCAGGAATCTTTCTATGAGAGAGTTAGAATGATTACTTGACTTCTCAGCAGGTTCAGTTATAACACCAATCTTTCTTTTTTCACCATTGACACATGGCAGAACTCTAAATATCTGAATCACTAGAATGCTTAATCTAGGTTACTAAAGGAAAGAGGAAAGTAAAGATATTAATATCTGTACTAATTAAAATATAATACTTAAATTTTACACCAGAGTTAAGAATTTTTGGCTGGAATGCAGGACAAAGAGTTGACCTCAATAACACACACGGCTCATGCCTATAGTTTCTTATATTGCTTTCATGTTGTCAGCTAGACACCTAGGTTGAATTCCTGGGCCCACTAAAGTCAATTTGGCATTGACTTCAGTAGAACTAGGATTTACTCTTAGATTTTTGTATTAATTGATTTAAGGTCAGCAAACTGAGTGACATTTTGGCTATGGATGCTGATTGAAACAATTTATTTGACCGTCCTACTGACCCCCCAGAAGAGAGTTCAGAAGTGACATGCTTTTCCTGTGCCTACGAATATCAGTATTAATCCACCCAGAAGAAATAGTTTATCTGTTGCTGACAGTCTGGCAGTTCCTTATCTAACCTCATCAAGTGCTGTTGTAAGAGACTGCCAGTGGAATCAGTCAGTGCCTCACTGATTGATGACAATATTGATTTATTCCTTCTTTATTTATTTAACACATGATCTGTGTTATCAACTACAAAACATTTCAGAAGTTATAACATGAAAGACTAAGGCTCCCTGAGAAAAATGTACATCACTAGATTTCTAAAGATTCACTAGGGCTTTGGAGTTTTTGCTTTGATTTCGGTTTAGTTTTGTTTTTCACAGTTTATTCTATTTCACTGTGTCTCCCCTTCATTCAAAAATGATAAAATTGTTGCTACATGATATTACAAACAATTTTTGAAACCGATACTTTGTTATACTGAGAATATTGCAAAAATATTTAGATAAACTAAGAAAAAAGTGTACCACTAAACAATTATTTACATTTTCCTAAAATAACTAATAATATATCGAAAGTATCTCTGATACAAAAAAAAATACAGTGCACTTCACAATTGTATACTGTTCCAGTTTGAGAAAATAATGGACTCCGAGCCAGGATATTTCTTCTAGAATATTTTATTCATAATGGACCTGGTTCTCCAAAGCCTTGCAACCATTTTAATCATCTACACTTGTGAAAGTGCTAAAGTCCTGGTATGCATTCAATTTGCACTAGGGCTGTCAAGCAACTAAAAAAATTAAGCGTGATTAATCACCCTGTTAAACAATAATGGACTATCATTTATTTAAATATTTTTGGATGTTTTCTACATTTTCAAATATATTGATTTCAGTTACAACACAGAATACAAAATGTACAGTGCTTACCTTATATTTATTTTTTATTACAGATATTTGTACTGTAAAAAAGAAATAAAAGAAATAGTATTTCAATTCACCTCATACAAGTATTGTAGTGCGATAAAACTTGGGAGGGGAAGAGCCCCATAGGGAGGCACTGACTGACGGCTGTTGCTGCATTCCAGTTTTGCATCAGCTGCCCTGCCTCTGTGACAGGGAGTGAAACTGTCCCCTATCTCAAGAGGGAGGCCCCAGGTACCCCTTCCTGAACCATCCAAATATACCTTCCAGCACTTCCCGCCAAATACTCCTTCCAGTACATACACACTTTTTCCAGCAAGTCCCAGATACCCCTTCCAGCACCCTACAGGCATCTGTTCCAGTACACACACACACACACACACACACACTTCCAGCACCCCCCAAATACTCCTTCTAGCTCCTGCCAGGTACCCTTTCCCACACCCCACAGGGACCTCTTCCAGTATACACACACTCTCTAAAACCTCCCAGGTAAATCCTCCAGCATCCCCCAAATACCTGCTCACCCTTCAAATCTTCCCTCCAGCACCCCTCAAATAGCCCCCAGTGCACACACACATGCCAACTGTATCCCCCCCTCCAGCTCCCACTCCTTCTCCCCCTTCCAGCAGTGTCCTCTTTTTGTGAACCTGAAACGTGGTAACCCTAGTTACTGAAAGTTTCAAAGATGCCTTAAAGAAGCGTTGGTGTTGAGCTGAATTTCTACTTCACTGATGCTCTACCTAGCATTTTTCTTCAAATCTCTCCCCATTGCATGTTCACTGAGGCAACTCCAGGAGTGGCAAAAGGGATGGGAGCATTTAAGACAAAAGCTTAAGTCAAAGTGAAAATGGTAGGTGGTACTTTTGAACCTTGTGATAGGATTCAAACATAAATCCTTATAGTACAGGATATCCTATTAGCTGAAGAAAAAAATACTCTAAGTACAACATGATGCATTAAGGACAAATGCTTAATTCTGAATGTCCTTGCTTTTGTGGGTGTGAGTCAGGCCCTTGAATGTATTTGAACATAATTTTCAAATACAGAGAAAACAGATGTGTCATTGGGGATCTGCTTCTTTTAGATCAAATATCACATCAATTCACTTGTTAAAATACAATAAAAGTTTGTTTTGCTATTTGGTGTATGAAGTATGGTTTATTTGGTGTATGGTGTATTTGCCATAGACCTTAGTAATAATGCATAATGCTAATAACACATATGCCACATTTTAGATCCTGATGCTGACTACACATAGCTGCTTTTTGGCCAGATTATTGTTAACCTGCATATAGGTGTCGCAGCCCTAAAGCCTATGCTCAAACATGGCATCTGTTTGGCCAATTGTTGGTCAAAAGGTCACACTGGTACCATGTGCAACACCATAGTGTCGTGTGCTACCTTGTGGTGTGGTGTGCAACATTATAGTGCCGAGTGCATGTTCCCGCTCTTTTTCCCTGGTCACCTAAGGGTCAGGCTAGTGCCGTGTGCAAAAAGGGTAGTGTGCCGTGTGCAGATCCTGTTTATGTACAGGGCACCAGCTCGGAACCCGGTTGGTGCAGGAGCTGGGAACAAATCAGACATTGACACGAATAAGAGTTTTCAAATAAAACTATGTCTCGCGCCAAAATCAGCAGGAGTATCCACATGTTAGCTGAAAGGCCTGACCACCCTTTCAGCCAGGGTCTCCTCCGGATTTAGCCGGCTCGTGTCATGTTGTTTCATTTTGTTTTTGGATTACTTCCCACCAATTCATTATGCCCTTGGTGTCTGTACTGCTGGTCAGCTGCGCCTGGACTGTGGTATGTTCATTTTAATCTCTGTAAATACTCTGTTTGTTTAGCCTCTTCTTCTTTCCCCTCCCTCATTTGGTACAAAGCTGTATGTGTGTTCCTGTTCTGTGGTACTTGCATTCTGATTTTGTAAATGTTCTATTTTTCCTAGTTGTTTTCTCTATCTAGCACAAAGGTATGTATATTGTTGTTCTGATAACATTTGTGGTTGATGAATTGCCTTTTCCTTGCCTTGAGTTGTGATTTATTCCTGTTGTTGGTCCAGTCTAGCCTGGTTGCTTCTTTTTGTCCCCTGTTCTGCCTGGCATAAAGTTATGTATGTTCCTATCTTAATAGCTTTTCGATTAGTGAATTGTTCCTTGTTTTACTTGGTGTAAAATTGTGTATATTTGCATTTTGATAGTATTGTTGGTTGGTAAAAGTGCTCCTCCCCAGCCCAAGTTATAACTTATCCCCATTAACAAACAGCCACATGGTTTGAATTTTCAGTCTGTCACGTTTTGATTTTCCTCTCTCAATTAAATACTCACTCGAACCTCATTGGTCTCAGACAATAGGATTAAATCCTTCAGTTTTGCCATTAACTTTGATGGCAGCATATGTGAGCCATACATGGCATAGACTATGCATTTTAATTAAGAATAGAAAACATTTTCATATTCTAGAGCCGTACTAAATGTGTACTTTGTAAAAATAGATAGATGCTTGTAGTGGATGATTTTAAAATCTCATGTTGCTAACCCTAAAAAATGTAAGGGTTAGAAAAGGTTAAGTGTCCATTTTAGCCTCACAAAACATCAATTTAAAAAATAAGGACTTCATAAACGTGCAAAATGCAGTATCTGAAACATGAATACTTTGAAACCACTTGCCAACTCAGTTGTAACAATTGGCCCAAATCATTTAAAAATATGTATGTTTTTAAAAGCTTCTTTTGTATGCCATACTTTGGCTCAGAGCAGTTTGACATCAGAGTTTTTATAATATCTGATGAAAGGTTTATATGTCGTCAGACCATTAAATATGCCAACACCAGCAGTCTCCTCCAAAATACAAACCAATGCAACAAACAATTCAAGACAGGACCTTCAGAGCAGACAGCTGATCATCTGCCCTCATTGATATTAATGATGCTTTCTTTTTACAGTGGCAGTTATGTCAAATAAAGCAGATTAGACCCATTGACAAAATGGATGTTTCTAGTTTTCAACACTGATTTTCCCTTTGAAATCTTCAAAGCTTGTGATAAACTCTCTATTCCATTTAAAAATATGAGGGGATCGTCTTTTCAAAAACGTGCATGAGTGTTGTACATACTGGTACTTTTTAAAGCATTGTGCTCTATCAATTTCCCCAGAAGCGAACAGCAACAATATTGCAAAGTCTCAGTACTAGAGATCCACTAATTTTATTGCACAAAACATTAATGGAAACCAATACAAAGATGGAATGAAAACACAGCATCTTGATTCTAAATAATATTAATGTATAAAACAGTTATACACCCCGGACTAGATTAATCCAAATTGGTGCCGAGTGCTGTTTACACCTTCATGTGTCAGCCTGGTCTTCCACTCTCCAAGGGACGTTCACCCTTAAGCTAAGGCCCATAATGTTGTTGCTGCTGGTCTTTCTTCAAAATTTCCATTTCTGCATGGTCTGTGGAACAACTTTGCTCAATATATAAATAGTTCCTGACTACAATTATTACCTGCTAATCACAGAACCAATTTACGCATTTAGAGCTCTTTTTACGTGCTATTTGCTATTTGCTTGCTCCATTCAACCCCTAGTGACCACTTTGCACTGGGTTATATTTTCAAGACTATCTACTGTGTTTTTTTTGTTTCAGTCAGGCCTGACAGCTTAATTTACAGGTGGGACTCCATAGGATTCTCATCCCCATGCAGTCTGATGAGTGGAACTGGATAAAGAAACAGCTCCAAAGAGGAGATTGAAGTTGCTTCCCATGACTCAGTCTTAGCCCCCCCTTAATTTGTGGGTTTTCCATCAATGGGTTGTGCTATCATAAATGCTGGGTTGAATCTTGGCCTAGTTATTTAGAGTTTGTTCCATTATTTTACCAGTAATAGAAGTTAGACTCAATGGTAATTGTCAGTGTCACTCTGCTTTCCTTTTAAAAAATTGATAGGAATGCATAAAAAAACCTATATTAAAATGAAAGAGTTATTTAGATTGCAAAATCTAGAACTCAAAAGTTAGGCAACATCAGAGTTAATGGTTGCCTGGTTCTATTTTAATTCTTCCTCCTTGTATATATACACATCCTGATATAGTTGTTCATTGCATGATCACACCATATTTTTTCCCCACAGGCCACAATGAAACTATTTATCAAGGCAGAAAAAAACCCCAAACCCAAAACAAGCTGATGAAAAATGTGATACAAGAAACAATGTTAACCAATATCACTCAACAATAGTCATAAGTGGCTATTTTCTATATATTCTACAATCTGTTTATATATTTATATGTTGTAACATTTGGCAAAACAATCTTGGACCCTGATGTTGAATTGTTCTATGTGGATAGATTTCTGCACTAACACAAAGCCTCATTGACCTCACGGGGTATACTGTACTATACTGCAATTAAAAACCCGTGTGTAGCCTGTGCCTGTGTCTCACAGGGCTTTTGCAGCACAGCTATTTAACTGCAGTAGATATCTGGGCTCAGATTGCAGCCAGGGATGTAGAACCCTGCAAGGTGTGAGGGCCCGAGAGCTTGGGCTGCAGCCTGAGCCAGAATGTCTACATCACAATTAAACAGCACCTGAGCCTGAGCCTGAGCTGTCTGGTACAGGACAGCTGTGGGCGTCTAATTGCAATGTAGACATACCCAGTGAGGATCAGCAAAGGCACAGCAGTTTGCTCACATGGATCACAGGACAAGATCGGGGTTTACTTTTTAGTCCTATTCCTTCTGCTTATATTTTATTCTTAGAAGGAAAATTCTTCAGTGTTTTGACACAATGTAAAACTTTACACCAAAGTAATTATTACAATTAGACACACTGAGGAAATAAAGCAACTTTATTGGTAATATGTACAACTACAAAGATTTGAGCCACAACTAACTAGCATTTATCCAAGTTCTAATGTCCATACATTCAATTAAACAGAATTCATAGAAATGTTTTTAATAATGCCACGTGGTGACTTCCACTAATAGTATAAAGCCCCCTAAGTGCTTAGTTCACAAGTCCAAAAAGCCCCAAACAAAAAACAAATTGTCAAAACCACACCACACACTTCAAAAAGGTAACCTGTCTAACAAATCTGAAATGAAGTAGAAAGGTGAAGCTGAACATGACAAATATTCTTGGAGCAATCATTTCATTGCTATCTCCTTTTGATCTCTTGGGGAAAACTGAAGAGAGCGTTTGTTACAGATATTTAGATTAGAATAATAAGACAAAAACACAATTTAGGATAGAAATAGAGGAACAACTAACTCACGCCTGAGTAGTGGAAGTGGTAGCTTTCAGCACCACACTGATAGATATAAAATCACACACAGGTATCAGAAAATTCCTCTTTTTGCCAATCTCAAGGTAGATGACATATCCACAGCTGGAAGTTATATGCTGCAGATTGATATCTAATAAGACAAGTATTAGGTACCCATTTTTAGATGCATTACTAGCATCATCAAAACAGTGTCACAGAAAAACATTAGCTGCCAACTGTTCTTTCCTCAGACTGATACACACCATGGGGATTGTACCCTGTGCTGAATGAAGAATACCCTCCCGTATAATATCTACCATAGATATATTGACAATCAGGAAAAAAGACTTCATATAATATTTGTAACTTGAAAGAAACATCTACTGTAAAGTTATCATCTTTATATCATCTGGCACCAAGAGCCATTAAATCTGATGCAATTTCTAAACTGTGTTATTCTCTGTTTGGCTTTACAAGGAAAAATAGATACTTTTTCCATACAATCAAAAAGTATGGAAAAACATACTTGTTTCTAACCAGTAGAGTTTGGATAAGTTTAAGGGAATTTTAGAAGACAGAAACAAGTGTTTCTTTAATAATTTGGAGCTGAGACAAGAAACTCTGCAGACTGCACGCAACAATAAGTCAAAACAGGAGGAACACAAGGAACCAGATTCTGCTCTTAATTACACCAGCAGCTCCACTGAAGTCAATGCTCTCATTAACTGCAGTATAAAACCCAGTGCAAGAGGACTAGAATCAGGCTTAGAGGGGGAAATTCTGCTTTCAGTTATGTAGATGTAACCACAATGACTTCATCTGATACATGCACAACCCCACTGGCTTCTGCTCTGAGTTACACTTCTACACCTATGCTCCATAACACAATTTGGCCTCTCTTTCAGGTATCTATAAAAATGCCTCAAAGTTTTACTGTCAAAAACAATTAAAATAGCTGTTTTCTGCCTTTTTTCATGTAGAGCTGGCAAACCATCACCAGAAACTGAAACACTGCAAATCAGCTTCTCTCTAATCTAGTTTATATCTCAAAGTTGGCTAGTCAACTTGTGTTGAAGAGTACACTGGAAAATCCACTATATTCCAAAAACAAGAGCTTATTCACTGAGTGAGCTTTTCTGAAATATTCATGGAGTGCCTCTAGTTTTAAAGTTTTTTAAAATATCTTTATGTGGGCTGGGAAAAGATGACTCAGATTATTATGCATATAAAGCTTGGTTTGTGACAGCTACAAAACTGCAACCTCTATAAAGTTGCCATTCCCACACTATTAATTTACAGGAGGAAAGTCCTTTTATTAAACCTAATCTGTAATTTGTAAATTACAAGGGAAAGAAAATGAAAAATGTCTTTTTCACCTACAGTTTTGGATATGAAAAAAATTGTGCACATACACCAGCTGTAGCATTACCAATGCATTACCAATGCAGTATCAGTAACACAGCCTAGTTTTAATCATAGTGAAATTCTTCTTCTTGAAATATAGTTTTCTTAATCATGGTGGTTAACAATACTGCCTTCATCACCACAATTCCAATTACATGTAGCATTATTGATGCTCCCATCCACCACCAATATGGTTCCTTCCGATGTTTTTACATGTTAAATTGCTGAAAGTCATTTAGAAACCAATTCAGTAAAAATGGTTCAGTCTACCTGGAGTTTGACCTACATGAAGACTCCGATCCTTCAAGTCAGTTTAACTGAGCCAGTTTTAAAACTGGTTTGAATTTTTGAGGACATTTTCCCAATGTAAATTACCATTATGGATGTTTGTCCAGACTCAAAGCTACCTCTTCCCTACTAGACACCTTGTAGACTGAAAGACAAAGGAAGGTCTTGTGGGTCAGACTCTGACCTAAAACTCAGGAGATTTGAGCTCAACTGTTTGGCCTTTGTCAAGCCAGTTATTGCCTCTGACTAGACTTCCAAAAGTGATGTCATGACTCTGGATGCCTCAATTTTTGGACACCCAACTTGACATACCTTAAGGAGACCTGATTTCAAAGGGAAGGAGCTCAGCACTTTCTGAAAATCAGGTTCTCTTAACATACCTCAAGGCACCCAAATTATCCATTTAAAAAATCCTATCTTATGTGCCTCTGCTCCACATCTGTAAAATGGGCATAATAATCCTTTCTTCCTCCCAACCTTTGTCTTGTCTAATTAGATTGTAAGCTCTTTCAGGCAGGGACAGTGAGCCATGTTCGTACAAACAATAGGTCCCTGATATTGGTTGGAATCTCTAAGCTCTATGGTAATGCAGCTAGCAAGTGATAACGCCACTATTTTTAGTCTCTTTCCATTTTATTTCTATTAGAATTATGTATCTGATGCAGTTATTTAAAAATATTTAATAATAAGGGAGGTAACATGGGGGAGAAAATTCAGCAAATTACTTAAGTTTTATTAGAATTAGAGTTCAATTAGAATAAGAGACAACCCACATGCAAGGATTCCAAGGTCAGGCAGGAAAATCTTCAGGATGCTTGATGCCTAAAATGTTAACACAGAGATGTTTGTTTTGCTTTTTATCATCATCAGCTCAGTGATTGTGTTCCATTCAAGACTGTTACTATTGGAACCTTATGGTAACATTTTAAAATATTCTTCCTTTTGGATAAAAATATCATAAAATTGAAGGATAAGTTGTTTACGTAGAACAATAGGGCATTTGATATTTAATCTGCAAGCACTCAATAGGGAGTATTCCAAGTAATGGCACTGTGCTATTATCATATCACTTAGCAAAATGGCAGCAAATTATTGTATTATTCACATCTCGTTGGGGCCATGCTGAAATATCAAGGAGATGCCTTTAAAAATGACATTTAACATATTCCTTTTATATAGTAAAGTGGTTAAAAGCACATTCAAATTTTAAAATGTTTCTGATCTCTTGGCAGCTTGCTGATACATTCTATGGGCCCCCTGCCTCTCACGTTGTTAACTACAGCTCTAAAACTTTTTATAATTACGAATATTGCAGTCACACTAAATTAGACTGACAGATGAAATACTGATTACTAAGGACTTATTAAGGACTACTTTACAACCAATTATGCTGACATTTGACTTGATTTGACAGTTGAACTGAGTGGAAGATTCTTCTAAACAGTAGAGAAGAATTTAATTTATATCCTCATCATTTTAAGATAATTGTTCGGGACAGATTCATTAATATACCACTACAAAATTTATTTTTATCCCAGCTTGGAGCACTCATGATTCAATTTATAGACAAACAGTAAGAGCGTGGGGTCTCACACACACAGGCATTCTCACACACTTTAAAGTTCAGCGGCTGCTACCCTATATTTTGTGGGATCTTTGGTGCAGAACATTGCAGTTCATTGCCAGCTCCCAGGAACCATCCCTGAGCATCAACTAAAGCAGGACAAACATTCTCATGTCATAATTTTTTCCCCAACAGAGGAGGAGAACCTCTTTGTACAATTATACTTAATTTCCATAGTTGTAAATTTGCCATGCCATTACACGCAAATTTGCCATCATTACATTGTTTCCTGGTAATTCTCAAACTTTGCTGTGATTTAGCGAATTTCACCAGGAAGCTCACTATTTGAAATGCACATCTAATGTTTTAAAAAATATATACATAAAAATTAAGAGAAAAAATTAACGCTTCCTTTGAGCAGCACTGATAAGTATCTGTAGAGCGGAATGACTGGAAATAAGAGTACTTGAGTATGAAAGGAGGAGAGTGACAAACAATGATCCCCAGGCAGAATCCTCTTTAAAGGTGCACACGTGATCTGAGCGGAGGAAATGGTGTCTCGTCACATTTATTGTATCAGAGAGAGACCTGCAAAAATTGGAAAGGGAAAAAAGTTCCCTTTCCACAGAAACAAAATTAATTTAGGCAACTTTCAAAACATTTTGAAGCCCAGGTTAAGTTATGAGCAATCCAAATAAAGATATGACAAACTAGCAACAAATATTTTAAGTGTAGTTAATCAGGATTATTTATGTATTCCATAACACCTAATCCACCTATGGAGCTCATTGCCACAAGATATCATTGAGGCCAGGAATTTAGTAAAATTCAAAAAAATAAAAAAAACATCCTGACATTTATACAAATGAGAACATCCCACAGTTCATGGGTAGCACATAAGCCAACCAATAACTCTCAGGATTAGGAAGAGATTTTTCCGGCAAGCATACTATTCCATAGCTTGATTTCCTTACAAACATATGGTACTGGGTGTCGCAGGGCCTGAAGTGGCTCACCGCTAAGAATGGGAAACTCAGGATAGATTGTCAGGAAACAGGGCAGACATCACAAACTGAAGATATAGTCTATCATTAGATTTCACCAAGCCAGTAACAAAAGCGTACTCCTGGATCACTAGATTAGTTTTGCCATGGAGCCATAGACAGTCCCTTTAGGCATCCCAGCCCCTTTTTACCATCTAGACAAACTGGACTTTATGATGAAAGGTTATTAAAACCAAATTCACCACATATTAGGTTCTTCCAGCCCCAGGGGGCTACTCATTTTCCAGGGTCCATGGATACTTCAGATCACACACCAAAATTAATGCTGTAGCCAATCTGTAGTAAACTAAATAAAGATTTGTTAACTAAGAAAAAGTAATGAGTTATTATATGCTTAAAGCAGATAAAATACATTACAGTTGGATCAGAGTATATAGTCCAAAATAATAGCAGGTATGTTAAATCTGCTAGTTTTCCATGAATCTCTCTGAGTTGCCCAAATACTTTGGGGACCTTAGTGCTTTTGTTCAAAATATCCCTTTGTTAAAGTTCACCAGTCCAGAGATGGGGTAGGAAAGAGATGACAAGGGGCTTTTAAAAGCAGCAAAGAATCCTGTGGCACCTTATAGACTAACAGACGTTTTGGAGCATGAGCTTCCGTGGGTGAATACCTACTTCGTCAGATGCATGTAGTGGAAATTTCCAGGGGCAGGTATATATATGCAGGCAAGCTAGAGATAATGAGGTTAGTTCAATCAGGGAGGATGAGGCCCTGTTCTAGCAGTTGAGGTGTGAAAACCAAGGGAGGAGAAACTGGTTTTGTAGTTGGCAAGCCATTCACAGTCTTTGTTTAATCCTGAGCTGATGGTGTCAAATTTGCAGATGAACTGAAGCTCAGCAGTTTCTCTTTGAAGTCTGGTCCTGAAGTTTTTTTGCTGCAGGATGGCCACCTTAAGGTCTGCTATAGTGTGGCCAGGGAGGTTGAAGTGCTCTCCTACAGGTTTTTGTATATTGCCATTCCTGATATCTGATTTGTGTCCATTTATCCTTTTCCGTAGAGACTGTCCAGTTTGGCCGATGTACATAGCAGAGGGGCATTGCTGGCATATGATGGCGTATATTACATTGGTGGACGTGCGGGTGAATGAACCGGAGATGGTGTGGCTGATCTGGTTAGGTCCTGCGATAGTGTCGCTGGTGTAGATATGTGGGCAGAGTTGGCATCGAGGTTCGTTGCATGGGGCTTTTGTTCACTTCTTTTATATTTTGACCCTTTTTGCTGGAAAAGTCCTGACTGTGATACAAGTCAGGCAGCTTTATGACATCTGTGCTCTGCCATCCATCCTTCACCTGAACAGCAGATTCTAGCTTGCGTCTTTTCCTACATGCTGCCTGAGGTATCTTTGGGAATGATGTGCATACGCCCTCATTCACAGTTTGCTTGTTACGCCTGAAGAGCTAACCTGCGGGCATTTCTCAAGCTCACCACGTTTGAAATACAAACACATAGCAAAGTTTCATAACGTCATATACAATAAAGATACACACATTTAAACAGGATAATACTACTTAGCAGATTACAACTTTTCTAATGATACCTCAGAAGGCATACTTTTTACAAGATTTATCACAATTTTGCAATAGTGGTGACCATATTAATGTAGATGGTCACCTTCCCTTCTGTACAACATCACACTGGGCACTCTCAGAGACAGGGCACTGGATTAGACACATACAACACTGAAGCAATTGTAGGGGGAGTGAATGAACTGAGTATCAATCATGGCATCACTGGCAGAGTGGAAAGGAGAAGTATCGAGATTTTTGGATACCTAACTTCAGCTCTTCAGTCTGAATAAAAGGCTGACTTGTAGGATTTCTATTACTTCCTGACTCAGGTCAGGAATACACAAATGACAACTCTTTGCATACTGCAGCATTTCAATATTTTCACTTCTGGTCTCAGATGAAACCTAGGAAACACCAAAAAATACAATGATACTTTAAAAAATGTTCAGTCTCAGATATTGTTTTACACACCAACATTGACACTAATCCACATCCCTAGTTACCATTTCAGCAAAGAGCCCAAGAACAGAACGGGCCACAGAGGCTGAACAATCCTCTAAACCCTAGAAGAGGTTATTCCACCCAAGACTACATCTACACTACTAGCTAGTTGTGTGATTCCCAGCTTGTATAGATATATGCATACTTGATCTCATCAGAGATAGCATGCTAAAAATAACAGAGTGGCTGTTTGTAGCACAATCAGCAATGGCTGCATGGGTTAGCCACCCTGAATACAACTCCACCGAAGCCCATGGGTATGTACTTGGGGAAGCTAGCCTGTGCTGCTCCTGCTGTAGTCCATGCTATCACAGCTTCACCACTTTGTGTAGGATGCTAGCTCATTTGAGAGCTAGCACGAGTCTATCTACACGACCTGAGAAATACCTCTCCCCCACCCACACACGCACCTCAGAGTGTAGATATAGCCAAATTTAAGGCCATTGGCAGTTCATTGCGGGGATGCTATTACTATTGCTTCCTGTGCAATTCTTGGTCTGTGGAGAGAACACTTTAGTCACCAAGTCCATCACTCCAACATCTTACAGAAGGGGAAAAAATGGTTGCCTTGCATTTGAGCTGAAAGTGTTGTTATAAATTAATTACAATGAGCTTAATAAGATTAAATTGAAGAGCATTTTAGCTGCCAAAACCTGAGTTGAGAGCTCAGTGTGTTTCTCCTGCTCCTCCATTTATATCATCACCCACACCGGCAGAGCAAAACCTTCAATCATTTCTTACTATTCTAGATTCCAGTTTTCTTGTTTGAAAAGCAAGATACAATGCTACACTACAACAAATTTACACTTATTTAGAGCTTCTCAGGAATGATCTATGAGTATTGACAAATGTAATGATAATAAAAGTAAACAATAACCCCTCACACTGTATTGTTCTAACAAATCCTTTCAGGAATTGAAAGCCTTCTGTGGCATGCATCCAGGAATGATATTCCTTCATCTACCCAAGAAGAATAGGTGTCTAATATAACAGTGCTTACAGACGGCTGCTGTAAATAAAAGTGTGCAATATTTTTGTAACAGTAAACTGATGGGTCCACACCAGTGATATTAAGCTGAATAGCCACATAGGCCCAGATCCTGCAATTGACACTGTGTACAAAGACCCCTGCTTGCACCCTGAACCCCACTGACTTCACTGAGGTTCCTTACTGAGGCAGAGGTCCACCCATATGCAACATGGCACAGGATCAGGGCCATACAGTCTAATCCTGCAGTCCTATGTAAGTGAAACTCCTAAAGGTAGTCTGTAATGGAAACTTTTCCTGCATAGTGACTGCAGGATGAGACGTGGTTAGCTACTTGATTAACTAGATTTCTCCTTCCATTAAGTCCATTCTTAAAGTATAATAAAATAACTAGCCAGCTGCCACAAAGTGTCTCTCTTCTCTTCAATTCTATGAAGGAAATCTGTGAGCATATGGTGGGGAGAGGGTACTCATTTTAGATCTCTCTACTATACATAGGCGTCGACTCCATGGGTGCTCCAGGGGAAAAATTAGTGGGTGCTCTGTACCCACTGGCAGCCAAGCTCCCCACTCTGCCTCACTTCCTCCTCCGCCTCCTTCCCTGAGCGCACAGCATCCCCGCTCCTCCACCTACTTCCCAGCACTTGCCATCACCAAACAGCTGTAGGAAGCACCGGGAGGGAGGGGGGAGGAGCGGGAAAATGGCCCACTCAGGGGAGGAGGCAGGGAAGAGAATTTGGGGCGGAGCGGGGATTTGGGGAAAGAGTCGAATAGGGACAGGGAGGTGGCGGAGTTGGGGTGGGGACTTTGGGGAAGGGATTGGAATGGGGGTGAAAGGGGGTGAGGCAGGGTGGAGTCGGGGCAGGGGTGGGGACAGAGAGGGATTGAGCACCCACTGGCGCCAGTAGAAGTTGGCACCTATGCTACTACATCCAAGCTGGAACAGATGCAAAGAAAGGCTACTGGGATGACTGAAGGAATGAAAAACCTACCCTATACGAGGCTATTCAAAGAGCTTGGCTTGTTTAACCTAACCAAAAGAGGTTGAGGGGAAATATGATTACTCTATATAAATACATCAGAGGGAGAAATACCAGGTAGGGAGAGGAATTATTTAATATAAGCACCGATGTAAGCACAAGAACAAATGGATATAAACTGACCTTCGATTAGTTTAGGCTTGAAATTAAGCAAAGGTTTCTAACCATCAGAGGAGTGAAGTTCTGGAACTGCCTTCCAAGGGAGCAATGGGAGCCAAAAAACCGAACCGGCTTCAAGACTGAGCTTGATAAGTTCATGAAGGGGATGGTATGATGAGATTGCCTACAAGAGCATGGCCGATCTGCGACTGCTATTAGCAAATATCTCCAGCAGCTGGCGATGGGACACTAGATGGGAAGGGCTTTGATTTACTACAGAGAATTCTTTCCCAGGTATCTGTCAGGTGGGTCTTGCCCACATGCTCAGAGTCTAACTGATCACTGTATTTGAGGTTGGGAAAGAATTTGCCAGATTGACAGAGATCCTTGGAGTTTTTTGCCTTCATCTGCAGCATGAGCCACAGATCACTTGGAGATTTAAACTAGTGTAAATGGTGAGTTCTCTGTAACATAAAGTCTTTAAACCAGAATCTGAGGACTTCAGTAACTCCGCTAGACATTAGGAATCTATTACAGGAGTGGATGAGTGAGGTTGTGAAGCCTGCGATGTGCAGGAGGTCAGACTATTTGATCATGATGGTTCCTTCTGACCGTAAAGGCTATGAGTCTATGGTACACAGGGTTGTCACAGACCAGACAGCAAGGGAGATGGAATTTCATAGGAGCCTTTTGTTAAAATTCTGGCAGGAGGAAGACATCACTGCACTTAATGAATATATGTTGAATGTCCTAGGGGGATTGCATATTTGGAAGTTCTCTGATGGAACTTGCAATATAGCACAGCTACTGTTGGTTGGGTGAGAGGGAGGCCTGTCTTTAAACTCACCAGCTAGAGCTGTTGCTTTCAAATCCAAAGGCCACACTTTGAGAATTGGCAGACATGGAGTACATGTTGCGTACACATATTTGACACAAAATTGAACACTTTCCTCTTTGGATAACTCAGCTTTAAGTGCCTAGATGCCATCTGGTAGGCTCAAAGGGTATATCATTCTTGCAAAATGCTGGCATAATCAACTTGTCTCTTCTGTTATTTTCTGACTATATTATTTCACTGGTTCACAATTTAAAAGTGTACTATTTTAAGAAGTGGAGAATAAGTTTCTAAAATTGAGTTTTATTTTTAATTGTTTATCTCAGCATTCATTTCATTTGAGTTTTACAGTATCATGCCCTTGTACTGTACTGAAAAACTTTTAAAACCCCAAAGCTATTTTGAAAGTAAATATATATCATATACATTCTGTTACATACATATACTATATATTTTGTAGGATTACTATACATATATACTTATGTGCTTATACACATTATAGACTAATGACCAGGAGCAGCATATTGTTGTTACAGCAACAGCCTGGGCAGGAGATTTTGACTCTGGGGATTGCAATCTTCCAGGCTTGCTGGAGGGCTGCTTTGGGGTGTACCTAACCTGCAGCAGTTCTTGACAAACATAAAAATTGAAAAATGTTTCAAGTTTATTGAAATATCCCATTTTGACATTTTCAGACTGGAAAGTTTTGGGTTTTGTATCAAAACAAGTTTCTGTATAGAAATTTTGTAAACATTTGCTAAGAAAGGTTAAAAAAGAAAAAAAGAGGTCAAAGTTCAAACAAAATTATTTAAAATTAAAAAAAAGTAAGCAAATGAAAAATCAGTTTGCTGGTTTTCAACAATATTTGAGATTTTGATTTTCCATCCTGGTTCAGAATGGGAAATATTTTCAGAATCTTAACAATATTTATAGGATGGAAAACCTGTTTCCCCTTCAACCCCAAAATGACTATGCATGTTGCAAAGGAGCAAAGAATCAGGATAAAACTTCAAAATGCATAAACATTTACACAGTCTAGAACATAAAGTATTAGAAATTCACAATTTTAGATATTTTAAAGTGCAATTGAAATCACTACAGTATAAATGACAGATATAGCTACCATACAGTTGTCCTTTAGGGCCAAAAAAACTTTTAAAAGGGGGCCCTTCACATGTGCCAAATGGTGTGTCCATGATTGGAAACTGCATTCACATACTCAGCATGTGAGTGTGCAAATATTGACGCAGGTAAATATTGCTGTACAAGTCTGCATACCCTTTTACATGTAACTTGGTCTCCTTGTATGGTGGTCTTAATAGCTAACTAAAATATATCATCAACACAAAGCCATGGAGCAACACAGCTTTGTGATTTCTATGTAACAGACAATTTTTTTTCTATTTTAGTTTCAGTTCATTACAGCATGATCTTACAAAATACATTAATACAACTTCATATCCATTCCTTTCTTTAAAAAAATAAATAAATAAATAAGGACATTTCTTAAAGCAGCAGGCTGTTTCTCCATCAAATGACACAAGAGTTCTATTACTACAGAATTCCAGAATATTAAATTAAAGACAATACGAACAAGAATTGTTTACATCTGAGAATAAATTAAAAATTTCATTAATTTTTTTTTAAATGGGTTGTGAAAAAAAAATCAACCTTGATTTGACCAGATACCTTTTGGCCTTGTAACTGCAGTGCAATCTGATCAGCCTATCACTTAATATGTTTAGTTCATCACTGAAGAATTAGTTAATTGATATATCTGACAGCTGTAAAATAACTTTACAAAAGGCTGGAATGAAAACGCACATAATTCCTTCTTGTCCCAGACTCCTGAGAACTCTTTTTGTGTAGTGCTTAGAAAATATCCATAATTAAGAGGACTAAAATGGTAGATCTTTCTGTCACAATACAAGATTATAGTAAACAAGATTATCACTTAAATGTACTGCTCCATGAGGTTCATGTTATCCCTGTGATTTTCAGATTGTGGGATACATCAATCAGAAGAGAAGTGGAAGGAACTCAACATTACAGAGTTTTCCCTTAATAGAAATATCAATATTTAGGAATAAAGGAAATACCATATTGGATCAGACCAATCATTCCTCTTATCCAGTATTATGTCTCCAGTATTGACCAGTATCAGATGCCTCATAAGAAGTTGTAAACCCCTAATAATAGACATTTATGTAATAACCTACCAATGAGGGAAATTTCTTCCAAACCCACAGAGCTTCATCTGTGAACAACGTTTGCACTGACCACTGCAGATGACGTATGCTGTTTGACAGTGAAAATTTCATTGTCTGTGTTATGGAATGGTTATGTTTTCCCTGGACTGGGGAAAGGTAGCAGAGGAAACTCAGTGCTGCCCAATGTGTGAGCTTACATTCATATTGCAAAAGATTTATGTGCTTTACTGGACCAAGTAGTGCCGGTCATATTTGCCACTGCTCACATAATTTAGAATGCTTTCCCAATTGTGCAGCAACAGTGATGCATGGCACACCATTTTCACTAATCATCAATCTCTCAAATTATAAATGCAAAAAAATTAACTAAACACCACATTTTTCATTTCACTGTATCCCCTAAATAAAACATTAAGCCCTGAATTATAGGTGGAACTAGAGGTGCTGCCTATAGTTAAGATTCCCGACACATCCCATTATACATCCTTGTCTTTAGTTGCTTATAATTACCAAACTAACCATTAAGGCTGAAATTGTCCATGCTTGATATCTGCCTTAGGCTGAATGTTTTTTGGAAAGTTTCAGCAAAAGCAGTTCAGCCATTTACCAGAATGACATTAGAGAAAAATACACAGTTGTGCCCATTTTAAATATTCTTACAATCATTTCACTTAGCAGTTTTAGCATTTCCACGCTCTGAAAGAGGGGTTTGAAATTTGGCAGGGGGTCTCTCTGTCATCAGGGATGTGCCTTTTGCTGTTCCCATGAATATTTGCCTAGACTTGGCCAAAATATGAGCCTCTGGAAAAAAAATCACAGTTTGCAAATGCTCAGAAGAGACTTGTTAGTCTGGCAGCTAAAATCTCTGAAGAGTCCATCTGCACTGATGACCAAGAAGAAGACTGGGATTGGTACAAGAGAGGAAAACTGGGGCTGGATGAGGAGCTTGGCATGGGAAGACTGTGACAAAGAGCCTGAGAGCTAGCTGGGCAAGGTAGGTGAAATGAGAATGAGGAGCTGGGAGGAGGTGGGCTGGGAGAGACAGGACTGGAGGGAACAGGGTAAGAAAGGAGTCAGGATTTGGGAGAACTCTGACCACTAAAGAACACCCCAATCCACCGTCTAGAATGGAACTCAAGATTTCTGTTTATTCCACAGGATCTCCTGCCTCATTCAGCACACAGGATAGACCGTGCTCAGAGAGTGGTTTAGGGTTGTGTGTAATAAACTAGGCTGTTGTCTATATGGGCCCTGCTTTGTTTGTTGCAGAAATGAGAAGGTGAGCAGTGAATGAGGCAGGGGACCGCAAGAAGGGTCAGGATGGTCTCATTGCTAAGGCAGTTGAATGCTGCCCTGGAGAACTGGATTCTGTATCTTCCTCTGTCACAGAGTTCCTGTGTGATGTGAGGCAAGTGACTCAAGCCATATTTTTCACTAGTGTCCACTAACTGTGTGTTCCACCTTTTCTGTGTGCCTGATTCAAGACCCTGGAGTCTGATTTGCAAAGTGCTGAGCACTCACAGCTGCAACTGAAGTCAATGGGAGCTATGCTTTGAACACATAGAGTTCCATGTAATCAGAACCTTCTTCAACTGGGCACCAAAATTAGTGGGTATTTTTTACCTGAATCTCTGTGCCCCAGTTCCCTCCTGTCTTCTAGATGTCCTTTATGGTCATTTATGCCACCATTGCACCTGACAGTGGAATCTGCTTGGTTCAACAAATGGTCAAGGGCAAAAGTCATTAATCTCTCTCTCGTCACTGACCCAACTCGCTGTCCACCAGGTTTTGATCTGTCAAGGCACCTGTTGTTATCTCTGAACCAGTTTCGAACAGGACAGGGCAACAGTGCAGCCAATATATTTAAATGGGGTTTTTCTAATGACCCACAATGCAACTCTAGTCAGCTTCAGACTATGTTGCATATCCTTACTGAATGTCCACTCACTTATTTCGACAGCCGGCTACCAGCTCTCCACCTGGCTGATGATGACATCATTAATTGTCTGGGCACACTGCGCATACGCCAATGAGTTTCTCACCTCTAAAATGAGGATAATACCCCCTTTCCTTATTCTGAAAATATATTCGCAACACTCAGATACTATAACAATAAACATCATGGAATAGCCCCTGAAACTTTATTCTTTTTCTTCCGAGCAAGTTTTGAAAGCTGTTCAGTAAGGAAGACATGAGGATACTCATTGAAGAATAAGAGGAAAACAAAATATTGAATAGCCGCTTATTTAGTGAGCACCTTTGATCCTGTGCAATGAATGAAGCAAGGTCCTGTGGAAAAAATAGTTTGTGATCATATAATTAAAAAGACTATATTATAATGCATACTCACAAGAAGGCTGCATTCATGTTCCACTTAACTCTGGAATTTTCTAACTTTTGAGTGCTTGACTTTGAAAGCTTAACATTCTTTTAACACTTTTTGGTGTGTAATAAGTAAAATGATGTAATTTGTGCACATTTTTTAATAATATTTCTGCTAAATCTGAAATTTCATTCATCTGAAAGGGCCGGTGTATGAGCTACAGCACCTCTGGACCAGTCGCACCTGGCATTAGGGTCATTGGATCTGTTTTGAAGTGGATCCCATTCCATCCCAGGCTGCACTGCATCAGCCTCATGGCTAGTTGACTGTACAAGGACTGACATCATAGTTAATCAATGACACGATGGAACTCTCAGGAAGATTGTGCCCCTCCCCATTTGCATCCAACTGCCATAAGCATGTTGACATTCACACTTAGAGCGAGGAAGATTTCAATCAAAACAGCTCAGCAAAACATTTAAGGAGGAATTTCCATATAATTTCCATAACATATGCCATCATCCGATATATGACTGTTTTAATCATAAAATGCATGTAGCATGATGATACTATGGTATATGTGATACTTTAACAATATGTACTGCAGTATTTTGCAGTTGGGTTTTTCTATTAAATTATCATCATTTTGTGGCATGCATATTACTGAAGTAAAAAGCTATGTTTTGTGCTGCAAGAGAGTACCTGGGCTGCAGCATGCCTCAATTAACAGTATGTGCCATGCCATTCACAAGAGGTATGCTATAAGTCAAAACACGACAGTCCCCTTTCATATTTTCATGTGAAATTTCTATTTAGTTGTGTTCTCCTGCAGCAATGGGACAGTGAAGAACAATGAACTTTCTAACTTACACTAGTAACTTCATTTAATTTTAACTAATTTTAAGTTAATAATGATAATTTATTAAATGAAGAGGATCTGTATTACTACCATCCAATATATAAATGATTGCAACACATTCCTCATTTTATGGATCCATAGTCCTCCAGATTGTGTCTCAAATCCATAGATTAGTGTCCCTTGACTGATGGATTTTATGCTGAGATATCTTAATTAATAACACACACATAAGAACATAGGAACGGCCATATTTGGTCAGACCAATGGTCCATCTAGCCCATGAAACTGTCTTCTAACAGTGGCCAGTGCCAGGTGCTTCAGAGGGAATAAACAGAACAGGCAATCACATGTATATATAGCTTTTACATCCCAAACAATTCCAAAGTTCTGTACACACTACATCTGACTATAGGACTTGTTCATGAACAGCTTGCTGAATTACGAACCAGGTTTTGATCCAGCCTATACAGAGACCTTTATGGTTTCCCCATGCATACTTTTTTACTTGCAAAGTTTTTTTAGTTCTAATGTTTACAAATGGCAAATGGGCATTCCCTTAGCCAAGATCCATTTAAACAGAAACACTCTTTTTTTCAGCAGAAGCAGAAGCAGAATCAAGAAGGAGTGGGGCAAGAAGGGATAGCTCAGTGGTTTAAGCATTGGCATGCTAAACCAAGAGTTGTGAGCTCAATCCTTGAGGGAGCCATTTAGGGATCTGGGGCAAAAATCTGCCTGAGGCTTGGTCCTGTTTTGAGCAGGGGGTTGGACTAGATGACCTCTTGAGGTCCCTTCCAACCCTGATATTCTATGATCTTTCAGAGATGGGAAGCCACTCTATGTGACTTAGTGTCAGACTTATAGTCACAAAGCTGGGGTAGCATATACACATACATACTGACTCTCCAACCCTTGCTGCAGTTAGTTAAAAGAAGTAGGAAATCACAAGAGCTCCCCAAACAATAGCTCTATGTTTTGGAGACAGATGGGTTTTAGAGATAGATCTCCCTCTCATTTCAAGAGGCAAGAGGAAAAGGGAAAAACAAGTAAGGGAGGGATCAGAGGTGTCCTTTATTTGGACTTTCATAGTAGTTTTTTGGGGAGGCATTCACAGTATGTTTACACAGTATTTTTATATGAAAATAACAATCATGTTTAATTATAGAGGGGAGAAGTAGGTGAATCTCAGAATACTGCATCAAAATGTAAAACATAATATTAAACTAATACAATCCCCAAGGAAATGTATGATATATAATGTATACATACACTTATGCATTTAAGTTTTTCTTTCTGCTTTCCTTAGTTTTTACTTATTAAAATCAATTTTCTCACTTTCCTTACCTAATAAAGTGCCAATAGGTTTCAAAAGCCTGACCACAGAATTTAGGCCAAATACAGAATACAAGTGACCTTGACTATGCATCCAAAGAGAATGCTACGTGTTATTTTTGCAGCAAGTACATGCAATTTTATTTTATACTGTTTTGCTGTAACCTGTCAGTCAGTTGCTGGAAAGGTTCTGTGTGTTGTATGTGGAGATTATATACCTCTGTAGTGTGATGCATTGTAAAAAAGAAAACTACATTTAATGTCCAACTCACCTGAAGAACACACAAATACAGAAGGGCTTTCTGCAGTGAAGGCCAAAGCAAAGGTGTTAAGCCTGGTTCGGTGCAATCAATTGCCAATGAGGTTCTGCCTGATTCTCACTGCTAAGTCTAACCCTCAACGTCATGCAGCATCTCATTTTGAGAACCAATATCTGTTGTTTGATGCTCCCTGATACAAAAATTGAGTAAAACAAGTAATAATATAGGTGGAGCTGGCAGAGGTGCCTATTGTTAAGCAACCTAACTACACTGTACATTATATGACCTTGTTCTCAGTGGCTTATAATTTTGTCAAACTTTAACCATTTGGGTTTACATGTCCCATGCTGGCTGACTGCCTCTGGATGATTGTCTGTTTGTGGGTGCAGGAGGAGGGGAAATTTCAGCAAAAATGGTTCATTTGTTTCTGAGAATGCGGTTAGAGAAAAAATGTGTTGTTTTGCAAACGTTAAAAAACTAGCAGAACCATTTGTTGAGAAGCTCTAATGTCTACGCTTTGGAGCCGGAATAGGACGCTTGGCAGGAAGCTCATCAGAGAGTTATCTCTAGCTATTCCTGTGAAAATCCACCAAAATCTGTTTCAATTATAAAACTGAAAAATTCTGTTTGCGCTTGCTCAGTATTGGTGGTTGCTTTTAAGATAATGTCAACAAAATTCTCTGATCATTCTTCCTCTACTGGGCATGCTTCAATGAGATTTTCCTGCAATTGCTTTCTGTGTCTGCCAGGGGCTGCCGTGGGACTGGGCAACATAATTGAGAGTAAGGAGACTGTCCCCCCTGTGTTCTCAGTGCTCCCGTTCCCAGAGCCCAAGCAGAGTGGAGGAGAAGGAGAAGCACTGCAACTTGAACATAGAGGGGTGAGGTATAGAAAGGAGACAGGACAGTACTGAACAAGACAGGCTGGGGAGATCATGACAGGGATGGGGGAGAAGTAGGCTTACAGGACCCCTGCGTCATTCAGTTCACAGGATGGATATTGCACAATGAATAACTAACTATTCAATATTTCTTTTTATCCTCATCATTCAACATGTGGCCCTAGTCTTTATTTAATGCATACTATCCAAACCCTGCACTGAATATAGAATTATTGATTCCCTCATAGACTTTGTCTTGGTGCTCATCATAATACCATCAGAGTGTTTGACAAACATTAATGAATTTATCTTCACAACACCCTAGTGAGCTGATATTATTATCCCCATTTTACAGGTGGGGAAATGAGGCACAGAACAGCTAAGAAAAAAGTTGTCAAAAATATCTGTTAATTTGGTGTTGAGATACTTAGAGCCTAATTTTTTATATCTATTTATTATTTTATAGCACTTTATATGGTCAGAGCACAGTTCCAATTGGTTTCAGATGCAGTTTTATGACCCAGAGTAGAATTTAAGGCCATAGGGGAACACAGATCATCTAATCTGACCTCTTATATTGCTCAGCTCTTCCACAAATCATACCCTAGTATCTCACATTAGGTACTCAGAAAATGAGGAACATAGTGCTCATCTCTGAAGATTTTGGTGTAAGTGATATACCCAGCTTCACCTAGGTACTCTGTGACAGATGCAAGGACAGAATCCAGTTTTTACAGGACCCTTTAACTGCCTCAACCACATGACCATTCTTTCTCTTCTCTTTCTTTGCAAACTTCCTGTTCTTTTAATGTTGGGGTTTTATGTCATTGGGTATAAAATTGTATATACAAAGACCATCATCTACTGATAGAGTGATAATATTGTTCAGTTTAATACTGAATGTTGAGTAGGCTTGTGATAACACTGGAAGATGACTTCCTAGCTGACCAGCCCTAAAAGTCCTTGTATTCTGCTCTGGTCATGTAAGAGGACCATAAACTTGACAGATCTACACACACACACCTCACTCCCCCAGATATGAGACTGCTGGATGACACAAAGCCAGGATAGCTGACTCTATAATGCCTCCTCTATCACAGGGGTCATCTCAGGGCCTGGTTAGGAGAAAGGGGCTCGTTGCTGAGCTATCTCTATTCTCAGCTGCCAGGATGGACTTTTGGCAATACAAACGTAAATTAGATGAGCCTTGAGGCTGCTGTAACTCATTCAAGTTGGCCACCAACCAGACTGAGACTATAGGGAGACACAAAGATGGCATAAACCCACGTTTGATCCCTCCCAGCTTCCTCAGTTTCTGAGGTGACTGTTTCACCTGGAAACTGATAATCAAGTCCCCAGTGTATGAGTAGGGAAGGGAATTAATATCCCCACAGATAGCTCAGTCCTTCTGCTCTACAAATCTTGCAAACAGGCTCACAACTGCAGTCCTTCTTTTAGCCATGAAGGGTTAACTCCTTCCCTGCCAATGTGGTACTCATTATACTTGCAGTCAAAAAATCTGAGGTAGCTACACTTGTTTTGATGACAATATGAGATACTACAGATGTTTAGAGTTGACACCTCTCACCTTTTTGGAAACCCACGTTTCTTTTTGGGATATTGGAGCACAAGAAGATTAGCCATCCTCGTTTACCTTTGGGAGAACAAGGCTGTCCAGGCAGAACTATCTTTCTAAACAGAAATTTGACTAGCCCCTCAAATACATAAATAATTCCTCTTCTTCAAGCTTGGTGTGGACTGTGGGGAGACCCAAAGTATTCAGTTCAGTTAAGCCCTAGGTATTTCACATGACGATCAGCTGCACTGGAGAGATTTATGGTTATTTTGGTCTTTGAACACAATCACAATGAGCCTTATGAGCCTCGTTCTATAGATTCACTTGGAGATCATTTTGCAAGCTTTTCACTCAGTCAACATGAAAAGAGCCAAATAAAATATGACTGTTTCAGGTAATAATCTTAAATTACAGAGGAGTCATAACGGACTTTAAGAACTAGTATGAGTTCTTCATTCAAGTAAAACAGTGCCTGGTGACCTTATGCACAACACATCCTCGGTCTCTTAGAGTAGAGGAATATATAATTATAAAAAACCTGGAAGTAGCAAGGCTTAAATTACATAGCCAGGGAAGCTGGTTTCTAAAGGGCTTATTACAGCCATGAACCGCAAACCTGTGATTTTTTTTAAAAAAAACATGAATTGATGTCATAATGAGGTTTAAATGGAGACTCTCTGTCTACATTGCCTCCCAAAGGAGAGGGGTTCCCCTTCTACCCTGGGCATAGTGCCTCCTTCTCCTGTGCCACTTAATGCAAATGTAAACAAAAAGGAGAGTCAAATATGAAGGCTGAATTCATTTCCAACTGGCTGTCTTGGATTTTCTCTTTGCTGTCTTCACAGTTCACAAGGGCACCTTTCAAGTCTGGTTTATACAGAAGATGCTTAAAAGGGTACAGCCTACAGCAGACATACAGCACTGATTGTGAGTTTGGAAACAAAGTCTCTCAGAAAGGCAATCCATGTAGAACCTTCATTGTAGAAATCTTTAACGCTACTGTTATTGGAGCAACTGAAAATAAGAGGAAATATTATATGAACAGCTATTTTTACTACCTGTCCAGAAAACTAAAGTTTTATTCTAAATCTATATCTCACAACACAGAGCTGGCTCCACTGTCTACGTAGCCTTAAGTGGCTGCCTATAGCAGCAAAATATTAGAGGTAGCAAAAAGTTTAGTGATTGTTAATTGTATGAGCATAGGCTGAGTGGTGCAGACATTTTCCAGTTTGCTGTGTGCAAAAAAAACCAAAATCCCTAGAGACATCCCTGGCATCCCCAGATCTTGAACTTAAAAATAAGCAATTAAAATGTGTAGGGTTTCCTAGGAAGGAAATAATATTCAAATGATCAGTTCAACTGCAGAGAATAATGGAGACCTATACCTTCAAAAATATCACAAATATGATACTGTAGTGAACTGCTTAGTGTGTTATGTGTACCGCTGTCCTCCAGTGGAATTATAACTGCTCAGTTGTGTGTCCATCTACTAATAGGTAAAGAGTCATCACCTAGAACTTTTATTCAGGGAACATTCAGACAGCCACTTGTATTTGAGAAAGTATTTGCAAGTCCTGTAGGTGGCAGAAACTTAAGCACACGTTTATTTGTGCAAAAATTCTTGCCATACAGGCATTATTCACTATTCTCCTTTTGAGCCATCCATTAAGGGTGCAGATACAATATCCTGAGGGTTTGGTGACCAATGGTAAAACACGGATAATGAATACTTTGTCAAGAACCCATAACCAAAAACTATTTTCCAAACTATTTGGAAAATAATTACAAACCAAAAATAAAGTTGGAAGAAAGTCAGGAACAGTTTGTGAATATTAGCCAAAAATAAGACTAAATTTGCAGCTAATAATATTCATAATAAATAGACTGATCACCTTTACATATAATGCTGATGCTCCCAAGTGACTGAAAGTTTGATACCTGTTATGCTAGAACAGGGTTTCTCAAACAGGGATCACCACTTGCCCCATCTGCAGGTCTGGCCAATTGCGGCTCCCACTGGCCACGATCGCTTCTACAGGCCAATGGGAGCTGCTGGAAGTGACGCAGGCTGAGGGACTTACTGGCCGCTGCTTTCAGCAACTCCCATTGGCCTGGAGCAGCGATCCACGGCCAGTGGGAGCCGTGATCAGCTGGACCTGCGGATGGGGCAGGTAAACACACCAGCCCGGCCTTCCAGGGGCTTTCCTTACAGAAGAGGAGACCCCTGTTTGAGAAACCCTATGCTAGAAGATGTTCATGGCAGCTTTGATATAATTCAACCAGATTTGGTTAAAATTGATAGGTGTGCTAAGCACCTTTCAGGCTAAATGAAGGGAGAAATTAAATGCCCCTTTATATAGTGATAGCTAGGAACACTAGGAAGCCGCTGCCCAAGGCAATGAGCCACAAGGCAAGGCTGATGAGATGCTAAGCTGTGTGGGCTGAGAGATTTCCCAGTAAATTACTGCATATGCAGAGGCTAGGAAACTAGGGTTGCAGCTAAGTGGCCAATGTAGCATAGACACTTGCAACAGCAATGGAAGGCATTTTTCTTCAGTCGACTTAGCAGCATCTATACCAAGGTTTAGGGCAGATTAATTATGTCTCCTGAATGATGTAGCTAGGTTGACCCAAGTTTTAGGCGTAGACCAGTACTGTGTGTATATGTGTGGCAGAGAGGCAGAAAGCAATGGAAACAGTGGTAAGTGACTCTAGGAGCAGGCAAAAAGACACTTATAGGCATAGTATTCTCTGGAAAGGCAGACTTGGATATCTGAGCATGGAATCTGCCTGCTGCTGTTTTTTCCTACTGTGTTCATGGGTGTGCTTTCAGAAATGGCATTAAAATCTTACTTATACCTAACATTGTTCTGAAGTGGAGAGGGTGCCAGTTTAGCCATTTTAGACCTAAAGACTTTAGCATGTCTCTGTATGTATGATTGTATAGAACATTTTCTCAACGTGATTAGCTACCTCTGTATAAAATATTCCCTCATGGACAGTTCATTTACTCTCTTTTTTTAAAACAAATATTAGATGAAGTAAATTATAGCCTTATGGCCAAACTTTCAGATACCAGACTGAACAGTACAAAATGGATTTACTATTATTCTACTCCATCCCCCTTGAGTAACCCAGAGTGAATATGCTGGGCACTCTAATTTCTCTCTCTTCTCAGAAGCTGAAATCCCATAGGTACAGTTCCTCTGCACTCATTATGCATCTCCTGGGTACTCAACTCAAACAAGAGCTACCTTGTGCTAACAGTGCATTGATTTGCTTGCACTCATAAAGTGAAGTGACCGCTTTACAGAGGGAAATATTTTGCACTTTAGAATAAAAAAATTCTTCCAATAAAGTTGTAGAGATGCTAGATGGTTGTAGATTTTTCCTCTCCATATTTTAATATTGCTAAGCTGCCATACATTTATAAACAACCGGTAGAAGTTCTTTTTTCAACATGTAATTCTTTGGAAGAGTCATGGCCGAAGAGTATTTTTCCAGGATAGTACATTGTTGCTGTAAACCTTGTCTTTCCTCACCCCATCCCCTTAATACCTTTTGTCACCCTCACTGTGTTAAGGATAATTTTTGAGCCCTAATCCTGCTACACTTATGGAGGTCCAGTTGCAGGACTGAGGCCTTGAGCCTCAATCCTGAAAAGATTTAGTTTGTGCTTAAGTTAATAGGAATACTTGGGTTTAACGTGAAACATGTCAGTAAGTGTTTGCAGGATTTGGGTGTTCAACTGCTTGGGGGCAGAGAATCTTATGACATCTGTGAGAATACTCCCTGGGATACATAAAATAATAATTTTAAAGCAACTCTTTCTGCAGGATATTTTTACACACATAAAATGTCATACCTTTCCTGATGTTGATTTTTTCGCCATGTAAAATTTATGGCATCTCAACTTTCTGTTTTTGTGGTTGTTTTAAACAATGTAAGACTGCTTCATGGCAGATGAAAGATATTATTTATCATTCCACCAGCAGGATTATTGAAAAATATGCAGTTCTTAAGCCATCTATTACGATTGATTCCCCAGATTTCCTTCTCCAACACCTCCTTCCTCTACCATAGAACCACTTTCCCTTCAGTTTGTTTGGTAATGTCTCCTCCTAGGATAGAAAATTACTGTTAGTCAGCCACAGATAATGCCAAAGGGAGGTGTGGTTTGTGTGCTCACTTTTTCTCTCCATAATACTGACTTGATTGGACCTAGTCAAGAACACTTCCAAGGTCATATCTACAAGCAAGTTTTCTGAACACAGCTACGTGCAGGCTTAATACTAGTGAGCCAGTTAGAGCATGTTTAATTTAACGTGACATGTTTTAGAAACATCTCTAAAGTAGGACATTTGTGTAGAGTGTTTTTCCTAAAATGAAATTCAGTTCTCAGAAGCTTCTCACTCTGCTTCCAATTTTTGCACCCAAACCACCAGAGGCAAGCAGTCCCAGGAGCATTTTACATGGTTGGAGACAGATGAGGATAGGCAAATTATTGCCTTCAGAAAGAAGAGAAGCAAGAAGAATTCCAAACAGCTAGAAGTTTCAAATTGATACCAGGTCTTCAACATGGAAACTACAGAAGATACCTCTCAATATCAAGGAGGTCAAAAGGAACAAAGAGATGTACAGGACATGTGTGGAATTCAGCTCAGCCCAACCTATAAGAAAATCCATTTTACCTGCATTTTACCTTCTCCAACTGTCCAAGGCAGACAGATGATCCTTGCTGGAGATTGAATACTGAGAAAAATCCAAAGAACATTCTGCAAGGGACACGTGGACAACAGGATGATGTGCTGTCTTCCTGGAGCCAAGACACATGATGTCACTCTAAAATTGGATAGGCTTCTGAGGCCAATGTTCAAAACTCCATTAGTGATCATTATTATCACTGAGACATTTCATCGCAGGATATCTTGCAGATAGTGGATTACTTCAGGGAACTTGGAAGCATGCTGAATAAGAAGAATATTCAAGCCATCTTCTCTGAGATCTTTCCTGTCCCTCAAGCATATGAAGACAGAAAGCAAAGAAGATTCTGCAAGTGAATCATTGGCTAGATAAGTGGTGTAGGATGGAAGGGTTTGGTTTGTGGAGCATTGGTCCACCTTTTATGGGGAGAGAGGGCTGTACAGTTTGGATGGCCTTCACCTCAGTAAAAGAGGGACAAATCTTCCCTGGAACAGGCTGGCTAGAGTTGTCAGGAGGGGGTTAGACTAAGAGCAAAAGGGTAGGATAAACAGTGGGAAGATATTAGCACTCAGCACAAAATTGAGATATTGAGAATAAAATTAATCAAGAAACCAAAAGATATGAAGAAAATAAATTATTTAATTATGTATACACCATAAACTCAATCGATTTGGTATTACTGAAACTTGGTGAGATAATTCACACAATTGAAATGTTAACATCAATGGTTATAACCTATTTAGGAAGGATTGAATGAACAAAAGGGGAAACGTTACTAGAGAAATTCTCTAACCTCCATTTTGTGTGCCTGACTCTATTCTGAACAGACAAAAGCTATTCCCTTCTAAGCTGGCAATTTTAAGCATGCTGAGTACCGAGATAGGGTGAAACATTCAGATAATTGGCAGAAAACCCAGAATTTGTAAAATGGTACCCTGGCAGAAAGCCATATGTGTATGCATGTCAGCAGAATCTCAGCTCCAAGATAAACAACAGCAGTGAGTATGTGTAAAATTGGTGGCTAGTGAGCATGCGACACTCCCTTCCTGCCCCCCCATGCCACCTTAGGGAGGCATGCCCCTTTACCCCCAGTTTGGGGACCACCACCCAGGGTCGGCTCTAGACATTTCGCCGCTCCAAGCACGGCAGCATGCCGCAGGGGGCACTCTGCCAGTCACCGATTCCGCAGCTCCGGTGGACCTCCCGCAGGCACGCCTGTGGGAGGTCCACTGGAGCTATGGGACCAGCGGACCCTCCGCAGGCATGCCGCCAAAGGCAACCTGCCTGCCGCTCTCCCAGCGACCGGCAGAGCACCCCCTGTGGCATGCCGCCCCAAGCACGTGCTTGGCGTGCTGGGGCCTGGAGCTGCCCCTGCCACCACATTACAATCATGAGCTCTACCATTTCATGATCACTTTCACCTAAGCTGCCTTTCACTTTCAAATTCTCAATCAGTTCCTCCCTATTTATCAAAATCGGATACAGACCAGCCTCTCCCATAGTAGCTTTCAGCACCTTGTGAAATAAAAAATGTCTCCAATACATTTCAAGAACTTGGATAATCTGTGCTCTGCTGTGTTATTTTCCCAACCGATATCTGAGTAGCTGAAGTCCCATATCACCGCCAAGTCCTGTGCTTTGGATTATTTAGTTAGTTATTTAAAAAAAAATTCATCCATCTCTTCTTCATAGTTAGGTGGTGGTCTGTAGTAGACCCCGACCATGACATCACCTTTGTTTTTTATCCCTTTTATCCTTACCCAGATACTTTCAACAAGTCTGTTTCCTATTTCCATTTCAACCTCAGTCCAAGTGTATACATTTTTAATATACAAGGCAACACCTGCTCCCCTTTTCCCCTGCCTGTCATTCCTGAGCAAGCTGGACCCTTCTATACCAATATTCCAGTCATGCATATTATCCCCCAAGTCTCTGTGATGTCAACTATGTCATAATTGTGTTTATTAACTAGCATTTAAAGTTCTTCCTGCTTATTCCCCATACTTCTCGCATTAGTATACAGACATCGAAGATACTGTTTTGATTTGCCCCATCATCGACTGGGTGCATTTCCAGTGGGGTCCCACAGGGATCTGTTCTTGGCCTTAAACTATTTAATGTTTTAATCAGTCACCTGGAGGAAAACATAAAATCATCACAGAGAGTTTTCAGATGACACAAAAACTCGCAGGGGAAGGGGTAAGAAATAATGAAGAGGATGGGTCATTGATTCAGAGCAATCAGGATCACTTGGTAAACTGGGTGTGCTGGGAAAAGAGGCAGGGAAGCCATCTCAAAAATTAAATCTGAGCACTGTACAGTCTTCTCTCCTTTCATTTGTTGATGTTGTCGTCAGCTGTTGTAAAGAAACAAACCAGGGCAGTCCAAACACAGGGCTTGGCAAGTGAAGAAGAAACTGATTTTAAATTATTTGGTTTTAAATGCCTGTGTAATTACTCATCTTCTGATTGGGACATCTGGAATATCTTGACTCCGTTTTGGGAAACAATGAGTGATGCACAGACTTCAGATTGTCTTTCCTAGCCTAATTCATTTTCAATATTGTATGTGCACAGTTCCTGTTCTCGCCTGAAAAAAAGAAAACCAGAAGAGCTTTATAGACCCATTTCCACTTTTAGAGTCCCAGCTAAAACAGCATCTGTGTCTTGGCAATTTGCCATTAACAGCTTCCCGGTCTGTTTCCCCAGCACATCCTGGCTCAAATTCACAGGTGATTAAGGTTGTCTACAATGGATACAGCCTAAGCCTTCTTCAAACCTTTTCTACATGTAAGTTACACTAACTCTTAGACTTAATTTCCAGCACGTAATATAACCCCTCCACTCCTTACACGTTACCACTCACTTTGCCCCTCCCGCCATTCTAACGAATCAAGGGGAGGTAAAATGATGAGGGTAAATTACTTTTTATCTGCCTATCATCTACGCAGTGGTATACAAGCACCCCAGATTTACTTTTAACTTGCATCCTCTTGTTAACTACTTGTCCTGCTATATACACATCTCTTCCATACTCTCAGCAATGGGGTATTCCCTCAAATTCAGCAGAGCACAGTGCAAGGTGAACGAGTAAAGGTGAGGGAGTTACTGGACAGTAAGCTGGTGTGAGTGTAAGGTGTCCGTCTAACTGAGTCTAAGGTATGCTGACATTGGAGCTGGAGATGTAATTCCCAGCTCAGGTAGACACCCACACTAGCTCTGATCAAGCTAGCATGCTAATAGCAGCATAGTCACAGCAGTGCAATCAGTGGGATGGGCTAGCTGGCCTGAATACAGTCTTGTCTGAGCCCTTAGGTATGTACTCAAGCAGCTAGCATCTCCTGCTGCCGTGGCTACACTTCTAATTTTAGCAGGCTAACTCTATCAGAGTTAGCACAGGTATGTCTCCTTGAGCTGGAAATTGCACCATCCAGCTCCAGTGTAGATGAACCCTAAGATAGTCTAAGTCTATTTGGTATACCTGAGACACTGAGATGCCCAGATGGATATATAAATTACACTTTTTATTCACCTCTATTCTCTGTCCACAGTTCTCATCCACCAGGTAGAAACTTCCCACCATATGCTCAACAGGCAACCAGGTGTTCTCCATCTGCTCCCTCTAGTAGATCTGAGTGGGGTAGAGCAGCCAGGAGGAGCCAACAAACAGCAGTGGTAGTGGAAGTAGCAGCAGCAACAAATGGGGTCTACAAGGACAGAAGGTCAGAGGGGCCCAGTACTAGCCTGAAGCAGGTCAGTGCTGAAGCCAGGTGGCCTAGTGGTCAAGCCATGGCCCCACAGGTTTTTTCAGTCTCTGCTGCGGAGAGGCCCTATCAGGTTGTGTACAGGTGGTCCCAGCCCCTCCCAGGTGTCCACTCTTCTCCCCTCAGGGTTCTGTCACGGCAGCAGGAAGGGAGAGCAAGGGATGAGGACCTGGGCCCACCCACTTCGTGAGGTCCCACCTCAGGCCCGCAAAAGGGGGTTACTGTGTCCAAACCACTCAAGTGACACTCTCCCCTGGATCTCTTCCAACTGGGCTGGAGTTACTCCATTTGGAGTATGGTCACAATCTTAGTAGTGGCCATTTAGGCTGTCTAGGGAACAGCATCCCACTTGTACGGGGCCTCTCTTGGCTCTTCCAACTCTGAAGGGATAGGGGAATGGAATGGGCAAGGATCACCACTTCCAGAGTGGCGTTACCCACACTTTCGGCCTTCTTCCCACAACACCAAATATCAGCCTCCTTTCCAGTTGCAACCTGTAACTTCTTCCTCCCTTCCTCATGTCTGTCAGTGTCCTTTAAAACTGTTCCTCTACCTGGCATATGCCCTGCAGTTGCTGAAGGGTGGGGTCTCCCTAACCCAGTACTGCCACATGCCTTGCCCTGGCTTAGTGTGGGGTTGGTAAACCCCATCACATAGCCCTAGTATCTCCCTGGAAACCAGCCTTCCACCTCTCAGCAGGTTCAAGTTTCCATCCAGCCCTCAGTCACCCCACCCAGATATGCCCCAGACATCTCCCTGTTTCCAAAAAGAAACACCCCCATTACCCTCCACTCAATAGTCAGCTGTTCCCAGCTTCTCCACCAAGCTACTTAACTACTCCTCTGGACACTCCCACAAACCCAGCTTCCTTTAGCTACCCCTGCTCCCAGTTCCTACCTACCCCTGCTACCAGCTCCTCCACTGGGTAGTTTATAAAGAGTTCACCTGCAGTTCCGCTGCAACCCAACATTCTGAGCACTTGAAAAATACAAGTGGAATGCATACAAAGGAATTAATACAATGAGCACAGGTATATCACTAACATACACATCCCAGCAGAAACTAGAGAAATCATAAGCTGTACCCAAATTCTTTAAAATGGTGAAAAATGTTTAGATCATTAAACTGCTGTGGGGACAAATAAAATACAATAGTGTCAGTGTTACAAGTTCTTTTTACTGTTATATTCCTTATAAAATGCTATACAACTGAATATTTAAAGACTACCTACCAAAGATGTAATAATTCTGGGAAGCAGTAAGTGAAAGAAAAATACAGAGGAAGTAAGAGTGCAGCAGAGAGGAAAGATTAAGCCTATGTTGGTGTAACTCCATTTTTTCGGGACTTGTCAGCATGTATATTGTGTTGGTAGCTCTCACAGTCTTATCACAAGTCTCCTGGAGTCATATGCAAGGCCAGCTCCAGGCACCAGCTAAGGAAGCAGGTGCTTAGAGTGGCCAATACAAAGGGGCGGCACTCCATCCGCTATTGGGGGCTGCACATCTGGATCTTTGGCCAGAATTCAGTGGCAGGTCCCTCAGTCCCTCTCTTCCTTTGAGCTGCTGCCGAAGTGCTGCCAATGAGGAAGAGAGGGAGTGAAGGACCCGCCGCCGAACCGGCCGAAGAATGGAGCCATGCAATTGAGCTGCCGCCGAAGTGCCACCTACCTGCTGCTCAGGGTGGCAGAAAACCTGGAGCCGGCCCTGGTCATATGATTACGGGAGACTCTCAGTTTTCATTTTTTAAGAAAAGGTAAGTTTCTAGCCCTCATGTTTGAGGAGAAAAGTTGAAAACTTCTTCTCTGTGTTCAGGGATAATCATTAAATAAAAATAAATCAATTTTTTTTTAAATCTCATGAATTTTGAACACATGATGTTGGCAATACTGTGCACATTATGCACTTACTGGTATGTAACCCTATAGCCCCATACATACCACTTGTGTATTTGGCTGAGACTAAGGAAGTCAGTTGGTGTAACTGATTATTACTGTAATTGATTATTACAAAAAGCGATGAATCACAGAATGTGATAACACGGATGCAATGTAATTACTATTCTAATAAAAATATTTAGGGCTACTCTGCTCTGCATGTAAAGAGGTATAGCCTAGGGTCCTCTCATGTAAAGACTGATTTAATCTAGAAGACTTATCTACAGCCTCAGGTCTATTCTCACTATTCCATGCACTTTAGAGATGTAGTCCGAGAACAAAGGGGTGCATGATTAAACTCTTTAAAAGAGATCTATTAATTTTAAAGTTATTCTCTCAACTTGTTGGGGCCCTAAATGTTACACCCTTAGACTAAGACAAGTGAACTCCAACAACGATTATGTATTTTAATCTTGTTAAAATTCAATAGTGTTGAAATTAAAATGTTTGGTCCTCAGCAACATCCCAAAAATTATCCTTGGACCCTGTAGTGGGCTGGTGTGGCTCCCCTTCTCCCCAGAGAGGGTTGAGCCCCGCCAAAGGCCAGAGTGGGTGGAGCCATGAAGCTCTGAGCCCGCCCCTCAAAGGATCAGGCAGCGACCCGGAACTATAAAAGCCGGCCCTCAGAGCTCAGTCAGGCCCCAACAGCCAGAGAGATCAGACATACATCAGGGAGCCCGAGACTGGGAGACTCCGGCGACCCAGGGGAGCCACCCAGACTGGCTCCCCTGCGCTCATTACCAGGAGGAGCCGCCGGGGCTTCCCCATCCCTGCTGCTACCCAGAGGAGCTGCTGGGGCTTCCCTGGCCTGACTATCCCGAGGAATTCCCGGACCTTCCGCCCAGCCCCAGTCGCGATGAGCCTATGCTCGTGGACCCTTCAGAGGCCAACGTTAGGACCCAGGTAGGTCCCAAGGGGGAGTATGGAAGCAGCCCGGGGGCAGCCAACCCCAGTCAGGCTGCGGATTTGCCGGAGCCTATGTCAGTGTGTTGCGGTCAGGATCCCCACTGACTGATCAGCAGAGTGATAGCCGTTGTTAGGGCCCAGGGCTGGGACGCAGTGGAGTGGGAGGGCCTGTGTGTCCCCCCCCACAACTTCTGGGTGGCAGACTCCCCCTCTCCCTGGCCTGAGGAGGCCATAGCCTGAGCCTACGGACTCAGAGTTTGCTACCCCGCCCTGACCAAGGGCTGGGCCTTTAAAACTGTTACTATTGCTCAGCCCTGACCAGGGGCCTGAGCCTACTGACTCAGCGTCCGTTACCCGCCTTGACCTAGGGCTGGACCTTAATCTATTGCTAGTACTACTCAGTCCTGACCCAGGCCTGAGCTTACTGACTCTGTGTTTGCTGTCCGCCTTGGCATAGGGCCCAGTGCCGCGTGGCTGGTACAGCAGCCCAGCCAGAGGGCCTGAGCCCCTTGCCCGCCAGACAGACAAGCACCGCAAGGACCGCCGGGCTAGTTTCCCAGACCAACTGGAGTGGAGTGGGCTGGCATGGCTCCCCTTCTCACCGGAGAGGGTCGAGCCCCGGCCACACCCGCGTACAGACCCACAAAAATGCTTTGTTTACTACATTATTTTAGTTTAAATCTAGCTATTAGAGTCTCAAATGGCATGGTCCTAATAAACATAGTGACACACTTTCTATGAGACCCGTAATTTCAGAGAGACAAGGTGGGTGAGATAATATCTTTTCTTAAACCAACTTCTATTGGTGAGAGACAAGCTTTCAAGCTACGCAGAGCTTTTCTTTGGGTCTGGGAAAGGTAAATACAAGGTGGAACAGACAAACACTACACTCTCAAATGAACTCTCACAGAAAAATGATAAGACAAAAATACCCTGTCACCCATTGCGCAAACACTTCTCACAGAATGATCGCTCCATATCTGACCTCTTAGTCCGCATCCTCAAAAGAAATTTGCACAACACCTTCAAAAGACATGTCTGGGAACTTACATTCATAACTTTGGTAGACACTAAAAATCATAGATTTAATAAAAACACTGGATCTATGGCTTATTACAACAATCTGTAACCCACTAATCCCTCTTTTTGGTCCTATGACTGCAGAGGTATTAACTGGCCACTTCACCTTGAATGGTCTATTACAATATGTGTTAGCTGCTTATGCTAAACAATCTGTATCACATTGTATTTAGGCCTGGTCTTTGCTACAAAGTTAGGTTGGCAGAAACTATTTTGCATTGACCAGGTAAAGCAGGTGCCTACAGTTAAATCCGCCCCCTCCCCCCCACCTCCGACATGAAGGCCCCATTATGCCGACATAGTAATATCACCACCCTGAGCAGCATAGCCCCATGGTTGATGTATGCAAGTGTAGACACTGTGTTACTTATGTTGACCCTAACAGTCCTCCAGCAGTGTCCCACAATGCCTGACACTGACCACTCTTGTCACAATTGTGAGCTCCACTGCCCAAGGATTATGTAGACTGAAAGCACACCCTTTAAAAAGTTTATAATTCTTTGCAGTGCCTTTTCTTGGTTGTCCAGCTTAGCGATCACACCTCTATTTGCTCTCCACTGCTGTGCACAACTGCCCAGCTGACCATGCCAGTTACACGCTCCCGACACGCTCCTACCTGGAGTAGACAGGAGAAAATGGATCTCCTGGGCTTGTGGGAAGAAGAGGCTGAGCAGGCACCGCTCTAAACCAGCTGTAGAAACATCAACACCTATGAGCAGATCGCTTAGGGGATCTGCTTACCCTGCTCCTGCCCTGAAGGGGTTGGAAAAGCCCAGCAGAGGGAAAGGTAAAACCCTGGCTGATTGGGGGAAGTGGTCGCAGCTGGGCCACACCCTAATCAGGCCACAGCTGGCCTGTATAAAAAAGCCAGGGAAGCCAGGAGCAAACAGTCTCTCTGTACCTATAGAGGAAGAAGGGCCTGGCTGCAGGGAGCTAGACCCAGGGTACCTGAGGGAAGCAGGGCTGGGGAAAGTCAGAGGAGCTGGAGAGCTCCTGCCTGGAAAGCCCCAGGCTGCAGCCTAGCACAAGGCCATCAGATACTGGAGGTTGCAGGGGGCAGCCCAGGGGTAGGCAAAGGCAGCAGGTCCAAACCCCTTTGCCTCTGATGAGTAGGCTGATACTGCAGTCTGCCCCAGGGCTCAGGGGCTAGACAATGACTGGCAGTAGCCCCATACTTAGGCGAGGTAGGGATAGAGGGTGGGGGTTTCCCTGGGGAGGGGAGATCCTGAGAGAAAGGGTTTACTGCCAGGGGGCAGCACCCCATATAAAAGGGCACCGTGTCCAGGGAGGGACCCGGGGGCCAGAGGACAGGTGGATCACCAGCCTGCAGAGGGCGCTTCAGAGCTGGAATGAGCTAATTCCCAGGAGTCACCAGCAGGAGGCACCACAAGGGAGAGTCCACTCCTCTACATGATGCATGAGAAGGGGTACAACAGTGACCAGCAGCAGTGCCAGATGAAAGCCAAGAAACTGCAGCAGGCATATCAAAAGGCCAGGGAGGCCAACAGATGATCTGGTGCTGATCCACAGACCTGCTGTTTTTACAACGAGCTACATGCTATAGTTGGTGGAGACCCCACCAACACCCCACACAGCACCAGGGATACCTCTGAGGAGCTCGAGTCACAGGCCCCTGCAATGAACAGCAAGGAGGAGGAGGTGGATGAGAAAGATGAGGGGGAGTACGGGGAACAGACAACCCAGGGATCCAGCTACACAGTGAGCCAGGAGCTGTTTTTGATTCCACCACAGTACAGCCAGTCAAACATGGCCAAGCCCGATGCAGGGAAATGAACCTTCGGTAACTATGTAAATAAATTTTCCAGTGCAGGGATGCCACCTTGAAATTAGCAGGACACATCTTTCAACGTTTCGTTAATTTCCACATACTAGAAGAGGTAGGGGAACAAAGAGAGGTAGAGTTGCTATCTGCTTTTCATTCCCCTCTACAGTTAGGTGGTCAGTGGTGATGTTGAGCTGTTTGTTTATGCATACAGGGATGTCCCTTGGATCCCCCTGAGAGACCTCAGTGAAACCTCCATAGAGGCACTCTGCAATCCTCTCCTGAAGATTTCTAAGGATGGCAGCCTTATTTCTTTCTTCATAGTAGGATACTTTCCCATGCCAGTCAGTGATAAGTTAGGCTACATTTTAGTCACAGGTATTTTTAGTAAAAGTCATGGCTCCTCCGATAGCAAACTCAGATGTTGGAGACTCTTGTGGACCTCCAGGTCCCACAGAAAACTAAACACTAGGAAATAGTCATGCTCCCTGTGGTTCTTCTTGAGGCTCTGCAAATACTGGAGGATTGTGCATACTGTGCTTGCAATGTTCATGACAATACTGCAGAGCTGTGCAGGCTCCATGCTTCTGTCAGAGATGGCAGACAGTGACAAGTCCCTTATGGGTTCATGGGAAATTGAAAATAGGTGCAAAAGTTATGGGATAGAGATGATACTATGGGATGGAGAAAATTGCATTCTGGGAAGCTGACCCATTGCTCTCAGTCACCCCTGCACATGTTGGTTCTTCTCCACCATGCATTGTCAAAACTGCTGAGGGTTGTACTATGGCATCCCTACACATGGTACCAACACACCTAGTGAGTATGCTTTGCACTGACACAAGGAGCCAAGTATGCACACATGCAGGCAATATACTAACTGCGGAAGCTGTATGCCAACATAACTTGCATCAGCAAAACTTTGTAGTGTAGACTTGGACTTAGCTGTGACACTCTGAGTATGTTTCCCAAACCGGAAAAAGAGCTCTAAATAGCTTGAAAGCTTTTCTCTCTCACCAACAGAAGTTGGTCCAATAAAAGGTATTACCTCACCTACCTTGCCTCTCTTATCCTGGGAGCAACATAGGTACAACACTGAAAACAATCTGTAATATAAGGCTGCTTCAGAACCAGAGAAGTAGTATTTTGAGTAAAGCACTGTAAGAGAAGTAACCCTCAAATTTTGATTGATAGCAGAGGTGGGGATTGAACATAAGAATGGCTGTACTGGGTCAGACCAAAGGTCCATCTAGCCCACTATCCTGTCTTCCAATAGTGGCCAATATGAAGTGTTTCAGAGGGAATGAATGGAACAGGTAAACATCAAGTGATCCATCCCTTGTCCCCGATTCCCAGCTTCTAGCAAACAGAGGTTAGGGACACCGTTCCTGCCCGCCCTGGCTAATAGCCATTGATGGACCTATCTTCCATGCATTTATCTAGTTCTTTTTTGAATCCTGTTATAGTCTTGGCCTTCACAACATCCTCTGGCAAGAAGTTCCACAGGTAGACTGTTTGTTGTATAAAGAAATACTTCCTTTTGTTTGTTTTAAACCTACTGCTTATTAATTTCATTTGGGGACCAGCAGTTCTTGTGTTATGAGAGAGTAAATAACTCTTCTTAACTTTCTCTACGACTGTCATGATTTTATAGACCTCTATCATATCCCCCCTTAATCATCTCTTTTCCAAGCTGAAAAGTCTGTCTTATTAATCTGTCCTCGTATGACAGCTATTCCATACCCCTAATAATTTTTGTTGCCATTTTCTGGACCTTTTTCAACTCCAATATACTTTTTTGAGATGGGACAAACACAGCTGCATGCAGTATTCAAGATACAGCATAACATGAATTTATATAGATGCAATTTGATATTTTATGTCTTGTTATCTAACCCTTTCTTAATGATTTCCAACATTCTCTTAGCCTTTTTAACTGCTGTTCCACACTGAGTGGATGTTTTCAGAGAACTATCCACAGTGACTCCAAGATCTTTTTCTTGAGTAGTAACAGCTAGTTTAGACCTCATCATTTTATATGTGTATTTGAGATTGTTTTCCAATGTGCATTACTTTGCATTTATCAACATTGAATTTCATCTACCATTTTGTTGTCCAGTCACCCAGTTTTGCGAGATTCCTTTGTAACGTTACACAGGCTGCTTTGAATTTAACTATCTTGATAGTTTTGTATCGTCTGCAAATTTTGCCACCTCACTGTTTACCTCTTTTTCCAGATCATTTCTGAATATGTTGAATAGTACTGGTTCCAGCACAGACCCCTGAGGGACACCACAATTTACCTCTCTCCATTGCTTGGGAATCAAAGATTTTCTACTGATTTCTGAAACATTGAATTAAAATGTGCCTCTTATTGTTTTCTTTGGGTGCCACTGAGTTTATTTCATTTTCACATATATACACATGCCCTCCATATATTCAAAATGTAGAAATGATGTTCCTATCGTATACCATGTGATAAATTGCCTTTATTGTAGACCTTTAATTACCTTACCTGCACTATACCTACTAATCATTTTATATTTTTAAACTCCTCAGTGCACGGATCGATTTATTTTCTTCCCATATTCCTGATCTCACTCAGTCCCTTTGGATTATGTCTGTCATCACTGTTCTTCACAATACCTTCCATCTTAGCATCTCCTGTGAATTTTCTCAAAATGCTGCTTACCCACTCTTCTAGACTACTGATGAAAATATCATACAAAACCGGGCCCAACACAGACTCCTCCAGAAAACTACTCTATACCTTTTTCATGCTGCTGTTGACAGTATTTTATTAAATAATTATTTTTGGGACAGAGATAAGGAAAAGATTGTTGTTAACTTACTATAATGATAGTTTTAAAATAGAGTATTAAGCACATACAGAACATTTTTCAATTAAATTCCCTGACTGGTGCTTTCTTTGTGACTATGATATGGGACTATTGTTAGGCTCAAACACTTCAACAATGGATTAAACCCTCATTGTGATTCAGCAGTTTCCTTTGGTTTGATGTCCAGCAGTAAGAGTATGGCTACATTACCATTAAAAACCTGTGGATGGCCCATGCTAGCTAACTCGGACTTGCTTACAGGACTCGGGCTAAGGGGCTGTTTAATTGTGATATAGACATTCCAGCTTGAGCTGGAGTCTGGGCTCTAGAAACCTACAAGGTGGGAGGGTCCCAGAGCTCAGGCTGCAGCCCAATCTGGAATGTCTACACCACAATTAAACAGCCCCTCAGCCCAAGCCCCAGGAGCTCAAGTCAGCAGGCAAGGGCCAGCAGCAAGTGTGTGTTTGTTTCTTTTTGGTCACAAGTAAATCATTACAACAGAAATCAGGTTTCTTTGCGATAATTTGCAATGGTTTGTGCAGCTCAGAATACTTCAATCAGATATACAGACTTAGGCTTTGGGCTATTTCTATAGAAATAAACAGGAAAAGGACAAACATAGCCATATAGATACATGACAAGCAGTGAACATAGCCATTTTAAAGGTCACCGCAAATAATATCAATCTACGAGTTATCAAAGAGTCAAGATTTTGTTATGAGATTATTGATTCCAAAAAGAGACAGTTGGCTTTTTATTATAACTTCCGGCTTTACAGCTTTAATGCTGTATGCAACCCTGCTAAAGCAAAAATAACAAATCAGTAATTATGCAAACTGCTGTAATGCTCCTGACCAAAGTGCGCTCCACAGCTCAGCTTTATATATATACATTTTTTTTTTCAAAAATTAAATAGTATCTTTTAACCTCATTTAGCCTCATGGTCAGAACATTCTCTTTAATCTTTTAAGCAGATGTTTGGGGAGATCCTGGAAGCCTCTTTTTATCGCCTCCTGCTAATTACTATCTGCCTATTCTCTCCACTCCCTGGCTTTCAAGAGGCCAGTGGGCCCCTGTATACCATCTGTTCAAAATTCTGGTCTCTGCCTCTGTTAGACCTCACTAGACCTTAATCTTTTTTCTTTGCCATTATGGAGATCATGCATGCATTTGGTGGGTCATGTTCCTTTCACTATACAGAGTGGCACGTGCCTATGTCCTTGGGGAATAAGCTGCAGAGCTAAATTTACAATTGGCTCGATTCCCCCAAAACTTCATTAAGCTTTTACTCTCCCATATCTAAGTTCATACAATTATAGAACATAGCTGATTGTCCATGTACTAGAATTAAGATCTTTTTAAAGCAATAAGATATAATTAAGTGGGGGGGAAAACAGACCCCCCCCAAAATAAAATAAAACCAGCAAACATTTATTGTCTATTTTGAGGGATATAGTTCTCAAATTCTTTTGATTACAAACTGCAGCACATCGCTCATTTCAGACCAAAATTTACCTCTGTCTTCCACTTAGCTGGTTCTAATCTCCATCTATTTCTATAAATTATTTACATCAGAAATGTTGAATAATTAAACTGAGATGAGAGAAACTTTATTTGTGTTAAAGAAATTATCCAACTCTCTTTGCAGATTCTAATTTTCTCCTGTAACAAACACATGGAATTTCGTCTCTGCTCTTCTTTCTTGTACATCTCAAATTGTGTTGATCAGACACTTTAAAGCCTGCTGAAACAGATTTAGGGAGTTTGTAAACAACCTGCACAGAAATTGCCTTTGACCACATCACCTGCTCTCTGTGCAATAATCCATACACGGATACACAACTATTATGATGAAACCCCAGAAACCATTTTGAGATTGTTATAGTTTGCACATTTTGTAGAACATGCAACTCTTCAGAAGCTCCATCAAATTCACAGTAGGTTGACGGAGCTGCCTGACCAAGTATAAAAGGGTTCTCTATCTCACAGAAGAGATCCAACTGGAAGGCCATGGATCAAGCTTCCACACCCAACTGAGAGATCACTTATCTGCATCACCAAAACTTCGCATAAATTCTGAAGCACTCTGCAGGATTCACCTCTGAAAGACACTATTTCATATTTAAATTAATCTAGACTCAACTGGAATATTCCTTCATCACCAGTCATTTGATTATTGCTGGCTGGTAAAAGTCACCTTAAATTTTATACACACACAGGTGTGATATTGTTGGAATAAGCTACATGGACTTGTTATAAACTGTACACGCATGTGACAAATTTATCACTCACTTTTGACCCTATCACCTGCGCTTTGGGCAATAATCCATCTCCCTAGGACTTATTGCAATATTCCAAACAGCTGCCTTTTTAAAAACTCCATCTCCAAGAGAAATTTTCTTTCAAAATGTAGAATTCCCTCCAATATATGATACCTGCCAAAGGACCAGGACAAGCAAGATTCAGTCCTGAGTAAGTGCCAGCTTCAAAGCTGTGACATTTTATGTAGAGAGAAGCTATTTTAGGTTATTTTAGGATGTGTTTTGCAATGATAGCTTTTAAATATTTTCCTCTGACTTTGAACAGTTAGTTACTAAGGGCCTGATTCAAGCCCACTGAAGTCATTTAAAAGACTATCATTAATGTCAGTGGGCTTTGGCTCAGGGCTTCGGCATCTGGCTCTACAGATAGAGGGAAATACATATACTGTATAAGGGCCAGATTCACAAAAGGAGACTCACGCATAGTTGTCGCCTAGGGGAATTCAAAAACCCAAGTTTGGCTCCTAGGATCTCTATACAATGCATGGGGAGAGTTAGAAGCCTAAAAATAGGATTCACAAAACCCGGTGTGCTGAGCAGTGACTCACCTAAGCTAGCCACTAATAAATGCTGAGGAATGGGTATGGCCTAAGCCTGCCCCTTTCAGGAAGTTAGAACCTAGGACTGGGCCAGAGGGAGGCACTTATCGCTGCTGTGAACTCTCTCATGGAGTTACGCATCTAAGCTGTTTTTTACAAGAAATACCACCACAGCAGCAGAACACCCTTCTCCCTCTTCACCAATAACCTTTATCCCAGTGGTTGGGGCACTCACCCACCAGTAGGTAGGAAATCTTGATTCATTTCTTCCTTTCCCTGATGTGGAGCAGGAATTTGAAATTGGGTCTCCCATCTCTCAGGAGAGTGCCCTAATCACTGAATGATGGGATATTTCAGTGAGGGTTTCTCTCATTTTCTCACATGGAAGCTATTCCATTCTTATAAATAGTTAAATATTAATTAAGGTAGGGAGAGTGGTTAGGCACTTACCTGAGAGGTGTGGGAGACCCAAGTTCAAATCCCTTCTTCACATCGGGCAGAAGGGAAAACTGAACACAGGTCTTCCACATCCCAGGTGAATGAACTATTTACCAGGCAAAGAATATTAAAGGAGCCACTGCTGCCACATCCCCCTCCCTGTCTCCCCCCATGTTCTGAGCCCCAACAGCAAGGTAAATGAGGAATACCTAATTTGTGAATGGCGTTGTGTGTTAGGTGCTGAGTTTCTGGGCAGTGCACATGTTCAGCTGCTGAAATATGGACACCTCATTGACTTAACAGTGGAAACGCCTAGGGAATTTAGGCAACTCCAGAGTTAGATGGTAGCTGAGCAGGAGTTTTGTGAATGCCAGTGGCACTTAAGTTTGTATTTACATGACTTAAGTGGCAGTTTGTCTTGTCTGTCCAAGTCCTTTCGTGATTTTAGCCCTAAGTGTTCAAATTAGTTTGAAATTGGTACTTAGGCACTTTTGAAAGTGTTACCTAACAGACTTATCCATGATCATAGAACTCCTGACAGTGAAGAAAAGAACCTATGAGTCCAGACTCCCAGTCCTCTAACTACTGATCAAACTGCCTATCATAGTTGAACCTGACAATCTTTCAGCATTTCAATAAATGCTAGTGAATGCTGATTTTGCATTATTCAACTGCTCTACATACACCACACATTTGTCATTAATATTTATGAAGAACATTGAGACTATGGTGTTTCATAAATGTTTGTATACAATACAAAGAGGACCAAAGAGACTGTCAAAAATTCTTCTTTGGAATTAGAGCTATTTTATACACATGTATTCAAACAGCCTACATATAATAATGGCATATCTAAAAAGAGAATATTTTTGCATTAGGATTTAATGTGTAATGAGAATGGAACAATATTTCTGAAAGCAGCCTTTGAATTGTTCTGGATTAAAGGGCAAATTGTATTTTATTTACTTATTTAGTACTGTTTATATCCATTCCCTCTATCCTTCCTACTGTTTTTAATACAGTCTTGTTGCATCTGGTTTCAAATTAGTTTGCAAGCTTCTGGGGGCGGGGGCTCTCTCTATCTAAATACGAACAATCACTGTAGTAGCTGAACATCTTGTGCATCTGTATAGCCTGTAGTGCAATGAGGTTTTGATCCAGACTGGGGCCTTTGGCTGTTAACTCAGTACGAATAAACAACTCTAATAATTAATTAATTTAAAAGAGTCTATTTCAGACTCTAGGCACCTTGCCATAACTTTCATATCAAACAAAACAGACAAAACCTAACAATCCACAATAATTTCAGTGGCCTATCTTCACCCCATTGCTCAGAGAAACTAACCTACTGGAAAATTAAAAAACAAGAGACACCTCATTAGCATCAAACATACCAGCTCTCTCTTCTTTCTCTTTCTCTTCCCCATCCCCAACAGTCTTGAAAAAGATTTGTACCATAACCTGAAGGAAAACAAATTTGGACCATTTCTGACAAGGGAAGACGGAATGAATTCCAAAGAACAAGGAACCCTCACAAAGAATGCCCTGCCAGCCCCCACTCTCTCCTACAAACCGACAAGGCTCCAGCCAAATACCTCCACCATTTACAGCTGTGGCAAACACACACAGGAAGAGACATGTCTCTCAAGTAGGCAAATATTAAGACATTTAAGACTTTATAGATTAAAACAACATCTTCAACTCTACTTCTACAAGCAGAGGCAAGGAGATCTGGGCTGGGACCAGGAAGGGGAGACTGGGGGCTCTGTGGCCAGCTTCTCCATCCTTTTGTTCACAGAAGTCCCTCCATGTATGGTCTGAAGGAGCAAGACTCTGTGGGTGGTTGGCTGGGACTCCACCCCTCATAGGGAATTCTAGTGTAAGTTAATTCTGAACCTTTAAGCCTCACTTACGCTGATTTCCTCCCCATGACATGGCCATCCACCCAAGGCAGCACTGGAGACAGGTGGTGGCATTGGCACACAGGGACACTATGGCCCAGATCCTTAAGTCTACTTGGGAGTTCCTCCACTCAGCACTGCAATGCCCAGTCCCTAAGTGGCTTGCCACCCAGTGGAATTTTCACCATGAAGCCAGGCCCCCAGGCCTGCATAAATGCATGGAGAGAGTTAGGAGCGTCAGGAAGAGATTGTCAGAAGCCAGCCAACTGAGCAGTGAGCCATCTAAACTGCCCAAGGAATGAAATGCCCAGGAGAGGGGCTTAGGTGCCCATGTGACTGACATGGTGCCAGAGAAAGCTACCTCCCTTCAGTTGGGATCCTCAGCCATGAACCTTCTCCTGGAGTTAGGTGCCAAAGCTGGGTCAGCCCATAGTCTGTGCCCTAGAGCTGAAAGTCTCTCTTTTTCTCTTTCACCTACTTTCTCTCTGTTTCCTGCTAACATTCAATACTTCTCTCATGTTAAAACTATGATCTTCTGTGGCCCTTGGCTGTCTTTTGTGAGGATACTCTGCTGCTTCCTACCTATCAGTGGCCTGCATCTGACCCTCCTGATGCAGGGTATGATAAGTATCAGGTGTTAGGCATGCCTCAGAACATGTCTACAGGATCAGGACATGGTGGTGAAATAGATGGTCTCCAGCGTAGTTGAAAATCCTGCTTTGGAGCCTCTAGAGCTTTGGCTTGAGCTAGGGCTCAGTGCATCTCGTTAGCTGTGGGGCAGCTTTGCAAATGCAAACTTTGGCACCTACGGGACTTAGATGCTGTCAAAGTTAGACTCAGGACTCACAGTTTGTTAGACCACTCTGTTTTATTAGCACAGCGCTCTGCTAATACACCCAGATAATGTGAGCACCATACAAGACACAAACTATCTTATTTATACAGATAAAAGGGGCGGGGAGCACTTAGCAAGATAACAAAGGAAGCAGAATCTGGTAAGTTTACCTGGGCTAGCCATGCATATCTTATTTCCTTACTTAACTATTACCGATCTTCTGTTAATGTTTCGTCATTAGCACCCTTGTTTATGCCTAATGTTTCTTTTCCCGGCATCTGTATTTCAACATTTCTTATTTCTGCTTAAAGGTACATACAACATTTCTTTAATCCATTCTTATTTTTACAATATAATTAATTCTACTGTTCACAATCCCTCTTGGTCAAGCTCACACCATGATCAAAATACTGGTTCCACAAATCATGTCTTATTCTTATAGGTGATACTTAAAATCATCATATAGCACCTGGTTGGGCAGCTACTGTGTGACATGTCTTACGCCATTTGGATGCAACAGGAGATTAACATACAAAAATCATTAGGATTCAAACAGCATAGTCAGGGCTCCCTGAAACAACCAGTTTCTATGCCAGAGAAATTGAACAGGTTACTTAGCCACTTCCATAAGAACTCGGCTCTACTTGGGGAAGAATGCGCATTTGTTCCAGTGGCTAGCGCGATTATTACCTCATTGTATCGTCAGGTATAAACAGACAATATTGTTTCCAGTGAGAAACAAGTCCCTCCTTTGGCCACGCAGCACTATGTCCAGATGCCTGACGGTTCTGGAGGGCCACCTTCAGATCGCCCCTGTTTCTTTGCCCAGGGCTCTTAAAACTTTCTCTGGTTTATTTGCCATTATTTTAACTATACTTGTAACCTCAGGAGCTTTTTTTTTTTCGCCTGGTGTATTACTCCCCAAGTGGGATATAGGAACTGCCTATAGCCTCTTCCCAGGGTCATTACTGTTCCATATTGGTTAAACAGACAAGGTCTCAGTGAGGTCGGGGAATGGTGGGATAACCAGACAGGACACCATTTGAGAGTGGGCTGGGATGTGGCTGCAGACCAGCATTTAAAATAATAAAGGTCTGAGCATACCACACTGCTGCTGGATAAAGAATTGTCATGTGGACCCCCAGACCTTAAGACCACCAGCAGCGAGGAACAGGCACCACCAGAGGTGCATGTTGGAGGCAGGCCTTCTGATTCTGACAACCTCAACTGAGGGAACTGCAGTCACAGTTTTATGTCCACCAGGCAGCAGGCACAGGCTCACTACTGCTTCTTCTTGGGCTTGCTTTATGTACTCGTCTGCTTCGGGCAACCTTATAGAGCGTAGATTGTAAGGTATTGCAGGCTGTTCCTCTACGTCTTCCTGGAGCAAAATTGACTCGCTGGTCCTGAGGTGATGATGGTTATGCATACATTTCTCATCACACAAATAGATGAGAATACAAACAGTAGTTTTATATTGAGCAAAAAAAAGCATTGCAAATCAAACTTGCTAAGTTTTACATTGATATCCAACAGACAAATTTACATTGAAGACCCAGGCCTTAATGTTTCTCTAATTTACTACAATAGACACAAATAAATCTTGTCTCTTACTACATAAATCTAAAAAGAGTAAGAGAGGCCCAATTTGTAATGCATAGAGAAAACAGATCTTATAGTCCAAGGGTCTTTCTGTCTGCTATTTCAAAGGGTGCTAGCAGGATGAAACAAACCATACTTAATTATTATGGACATATAAAATCCTGCCTCCTACATATCCCCTTGACACTAAATATTAATCCGCCAGTTGCACTCTTATTTAGTCCAGCGTAATAGAAAATCTGGGAGGTGATTTGGGCTGGGCTTTAGCTTGCACACATTTGTTATCCACCACATATTTAAACATTTAATAAACAATACAATTTAAAACAAAACATAGGGGTAGTACATTAGTATGCCAGTAAGTTGGAGGCCATCACAGAAAATTTACTCAACGGTAAGCTGTTATGTTTTCTGCAATGGCAAATCTTAACATGTCCCCATTGTGTGTATAATATGAATTCCAATATTTTTTTTCTAGAACTATGTTATCTTTTTAACCTTTAACAGATGAGGTAACTGTTTGCCATTCATGCAAAGACTGATAGAGAACTCAGCTAATCGTGCTTACAGAAGCTGTGACTGTTTTTGTGTTGTGTGTGGCAAATAGAAGTGATTATTGGTAAACACAGTACTTACATTACATTTACTTTGTCTTTTGGTGGATTGCTAACACTTTAAAACACTTTTCCCCAGAATTAACACATACCATAGCAATTACAGACTTTGGATATCTGGAAGACAAATAATATTCTACCTTTTTTACAATATACACTGCACATGTCAGGGAAAATGCACATTCTTTCTATACTATAACTTTTTAAAACATTAGCCACATCGATTTAACATAAGGTGTAACTGTTTGTTGTTCTTACAGGTTTTCATGTACCTATAAAAGGACATGTGTATGTGTTATTCTTGGGGAAAAGTGTTTAAAATTTACACAGAGCTATTTAAGGCTCAGTGTTTTTAACATGCTTCTTTTGTTTTGTGCACTCACCTCTGCTGTTGCTTCAGAGGTCACTGTTAATTTCTATTCTTACAGCTCTTATCTGTCTATGGTTACCAAAAAACCCAACCAAACAAAAAGACTCCAGAATTCTATCTATCTCCTGATTTTGACTGCCCTATTGCAACCATGACTTGGTCTTTATTTAAAAACATTTAATTTGTAAAAATCAAGTTACCCCTTAAGGGTTAAATGCTAAATCCAAAAGCAAACAAGCACAATACTGGGTCTGCAAAAGGTTGTCAGTTTGCACTTTGAATTAAAGAGTCAAATGAATTTTAGTGGCATTAAAACAAAAACACCAATTTATCTCACACCTAAAACAGGAGTTTACCAAACCAGATGTGTTGTTTAGTTCTTAGAAGTGTACATATTTCACAGACAAATAGATACATACACATTTTCTTTTCCTTAACATTTCTTTACACTGCGTTGTTTTGCATAGCTGTGTATTAATGGATTTTTACAGGCATTCTCTGGGAAAAGGGCCCATTCCTTCAGAAAGGCTGCAAAGAAACAAGAATTCTCTCTCTTTAACATGGTCCTTTTTAACATTTTCCCAAGTTTAACTGCTTAATCTTCACCCTGCATAGTTAACTTTTCACTCTTCTCTTTTCTTAAATCACTTGTTTATACAAAATGACACCTTTACCCTCAGATTTCACCATTTTAAGTATTGTTCCAGGTTCATGCTGCACTTACTGCTTTTCTTATCTGACACTATTCCTAGGTCAACCTGTTTTTCAGTTCTTATCTGTTGCTTGACTGCTTGTCTGGGCCGAATCGCTTTTTCCAGTGACCCTTGTGAGTGCTATGTGGTCACTTCACAATTTTGAAAGAAATGTTCAAGGAGAAGGACCAGGAAATGTGGGGGCTAGTTGAGGACCCCCCCCTGCTGATTGTAGTGGAACACTAAAATCAGTTTTTGAACAGACAACAAAGGGAACAGAAGAAGGGCTTTTGTCCTTTTAAATGAGATGGAGTATGAAGGGGTTGGGATCGATCTGGGTTTGGAAGAACGGGGCAAAGGGACGCGCTCGGTCCTGGTGGTGGGAGAGAGGCTTTAAATAAAGCTTTACTATTATTTGAATAATGAGAGAGGCAAGTTTTGATTTGTCACCTACGATTTGCCTCTTTCCACACTGCATGAAACAGTTACCTCTCCTTAGCCAATTTAGTTTAGGTGGCCGATTTGTCCTTTAAGACATTCACTCAGTCTTTGTTCCAAGATTTTACACAGTGGCCACTGAGTTTTGGGATCCCCTGAGTTAGCTAGACCATTTTTCCAGAAATTACAGAGTCCAGACCCTTCTAAATACATAAAATGAGCCGGATCTCTTAGGGAACGCCCGGCTTAGACGTTTGGTTACCCATAACAGAGGACTTCACACACCATACACAAGAAGAATTAGGTTCTCAGAGCGATGCCCAGTGTACACATAAAGGAGCCCACAGGCTACTGCCTCAACGCCCTTGCTTTCACACCAAGGGTTTACCCAAGTGCGGTGCGGCTGCGATTGTGCAGATTCCACTCACTCAGACCGCGGCGACAGGAACCCCTTGTCGGCCTATCCCGGATGGACGGCACCCAGACTCAAACATCCACAACGAGGACAGATAGACACAGGACAGGACAGCCTCAGTCGGACAAAACACAGAATAATACCTGACCAGATTCCTGATGTCAGATCCCGGGATCCCTACCAGAACAGAGTGGGAACCACAGTTCGATGGCGTAGACGTCACTGTGGTTGTGCGCCTTTCGTTCTAGTTGGAGGACGCTCGGCCAACCACAGATGCCGGCGCCAGCAGGTCATCCTACAAAAACGGTCAGGAATCACACACCCCAGTGAAGACGGTTGCCTCTTGGTGGGACCTCCAATTGTCAAATTAGCTCAGGACTCACAGTTTGTCAGACACTCTGTTATTAGCACAGTGCTCTGCTGACACCCAGATAATGTGAGCACCATACAAGACACAAACTATCTTATTTATACAGATAAAAGGGGGGGAGCACTTAGCAAGATAACAAAGGAAGTAGAATCTGGTAAGTTTACCTGGGCTAGCCATGCATATCTTATTTCCTTACTTAACTATTACCGATCTTCTGTTAATGTTTCACCATTAGCACCCTTGTTAATGCCTAATGTTTCTTTTCCTGGCACCTGTATTTCAACATTTCTTATTTCTGCTTAAAGGTACATACAACATTTCTTTAATCCATTCTTATTTTTACAATACAATTAATTCTACTTTCACAATGCCTAAAGGGTTAGGCAGCAGCTAAATGGTGGCTTTGAAAATGTTCATGGAACATAAATGGTGTGCTTTGCCACATAAAGAGGCAGAGAGACACCTAAATACCTTTGAGGATCTGGGCCTTGTGAACACTAAAGTCTGAGTTTCCTTTTCACTAGGTGAGCCGGTAGGCCTAGAAGTTTCATGTTGACACAGGGCTTCCACAGATCTCAGCAGCTAAGTGGATGTGGAGGGCTGACACTCCTCCCCCACTCCCACCCCTACCCCCCTTGCCAATTCTTGTCAGGGGAAGGCAGCAAAACTCACCACCAACCAAACCCCTTCTTTCTGTGAGGGAATGCTCAAGAAGAAATGCTGTATGGCATGGTTCTAGTCTCTTTCCTAGAAAGAATCTAAATATGAAAAAGTTTGGCCTTCAGTTATTATATTTCTGCTGTGATTTCTTTAATGTGATAACAGTGGATTCAGAATATACACAAGTTGACTGGAATTGTGCATACTCTGATATCTGTTTAAGAAGATTCAAAAATATACTGTGATATTTTTCTGGTGAACTGTGTATTTTTTGTTCGTGTGGGAGAAGAACTTCAGCATATTAGTAGTATTCTGTGTAACTTTTTCTTTAGCCTGATTTGGCGCTTTCCAGCACAATGACATTGATTTTTATAGCAATAAATGGAGCTTTAGAAGACATATGGTTAAAGGATAATACCACTTGGGTTCCCTGTAGTATAGTAATACAAATTCTGGGCACATGGGTTGTTCTTTGATGACTTACTTTATTAGATTTCCAAATCATGCTGATGCCCAGAGGGTGTAAATAGAATTGAAATAGCTTCACATTGCCACAAGAGAGTAGGGAAGGCCCTATTTTATGAGGCAGAGGTTAACACTAAAATAATGTATGACAGATGGTCACTTTTTGTGACCCATCTTAGTTGAACAGCATTTTTGTATTGGACACTGATAATCCATTTCTTTTTGTAGCAGAAAATAAATCTGTAAAAGGTATTTTAGCTGCCTGAGTTATTTTAACTCTGCTGATTCTAAACAAAGCTAAAAAAGAAAAGTAACATACTAACTTCTCAATAACATCTACCAGATTGCACTACATTAGGAGAAATTTTTAAAGAATAGTTGAATATAATGAACATTTCTAATTTTAAAGATTAAAATTCATTAATCAGTTTTCCTGTTTTATTGCAACAAAAGTTTAGAGATTTACTATTCAGAGGATGTTAATCTACCATGTTTGTTCTTTTCACAGATCAAATAATTGCATTGCCTTATTAAGTACACTTATTTTTAATTCTAAATTGATTTGTGCACTTGGCCTCAATACTTTTTTTCTATTGAAGCATTTCACTCTCTGAAAAGGCTCTATTTTGATGGCCTGTAAAAAGATTTTTGTGCATGTTGGATTGATAAACATATAGGATGTAAATTTTTTTAAAGAGATATGTCTTTAAATTATATATTTGGGGTCTAATCCTGAGTTCTTTACACATAAAAGACCAAATTCTGCCCTCAGAGTCACAGCATGGGCTGACAAGAGCCTCAAACTATACAATACCCTCAGGCTGAATGGTGACCTCCCAAATGACATAACAGCATGTTGCATGAACATATTGAGGGCAGCATGGCCTTCACTGATTAACCTATGATTCACCTGTTTTAGGTAATCCTCCAAAAAAATATGCCCTACAGTCTCCAGAGTTCGTCACTGGAGCAGCAACTTACCTGCTCAGGCATTGGGATAGCCACTATGTCAGTTTTTACTTGTGTGCACCTCAGTTTCCCCTCTTCAATTTGGTAGTTAATTTGGTCTGATCCTCCAACCAAACCAATCATAGTCCTCTCCTTCCAAAGTCCAAACATGACAAAACAGGGCCAGAATGCTCTACCCAGCATCAATGCAACTTTCCTCCTCGATGCAAGGGAGTGACAAGTGGGTCTTCCCACCACATTCTCAAAAAGCCCTGTCAGGAACCCCTACAGAAGAACAGGTACACACATCAAGTCTTGAGTCCAAACCACTTCTCTCATCCCAGGCCAACCAATCCTTGTACTGTTTTCACCACAGGTTTAAGTCTTCACTCCTCAGTGCACTCCTCACAAGCAACTTCTTACTCCATTGAACCTCTTCAGGCATTAAGCAGCTTACCCCTCCACAGGGTTCCTACCTCTTCAAGCCTCCTTCTCTCTGGTCCTCACACGCACCCTACTCAGGTCTTTTCCAGGATTGCCAATTTACAGGTTTTTCCCATAACCTTTCAGTTTTCCTATGGTTATACATGGCAAATCCTGTAACTGGCTGTCTTTTTTCCCTCCTCTTCCATTCCCAGAACTGCTCCCCTACCAGAACTTGGATGGGGGTGAGATTATGAAGAAACTCCCTCCTGTCCCCAGTCCCCACACTTGGTGAGGGGGTGAGAGACTCCCAGTTGCCCCTATTCCACCATCTTACCCAGCAACAGGAAGTCAGTGAGGGAGCAGAGCAGCTGTGGAAAAAGCAGAAGTTGAGGAGCTAAGCTAAGGAGAACAACAGAAAAGGAGAAGCAGGATCTTGGGAGATGTGGTTGAAGATGTGCAAAATCACAAATGGGTAGAAACTCCCATAGAGTTCTAAAGTTTGGCCAAATATGACAAAAAAAATTAGATACATTGTCAAGAAAACAATGTCCTCTCCCCTCATTTTTAACCAACTGTAGAGTCAGATGAATTTTAAAAAAAAAATCAAAATGTTGATACAAAAATGAAAGAAAGATGTATAATTTCCCTCTTCCCCCTATTTTTCCCTATCTCTACTAGAGACTATGCTTTTCATTAAATTGTTCTGTAGTGTTTAGTCCACCAAACAGGTGAAATACCTGCACATTTGGCACAGCTACACTTGTTATCAATAGCACTATACAAGTAACTGTGGATTACGGATGAAACATCCCACTTTTGAGAGACTATACAACCCTTCTTTTAGATATATTTTAGCCCAGGTGCTCTTCTAATGCACCTTTTGTAACATAAGAACATCCTTAGTTGCCTACCATTTTGAATGGAAGCTGCAGCTAAGACCCTCAGACAAATACATCTATCTACTATTGGCAGCTGTGCACAGATGATTTGATTTAAGTTCATAATTTAACACTTTTTTTTTTTATTAACAATGATTACTCTACCGCATGGTAAGACTTAGATAATGATAGCAACTGGCAGGCATCCATACTTGGTGTATTTAAGTAATTTTGCTTTTCTTTCTGTAGGTTGGCAAATTTTAACACCATCCACATTTCCAAATACTCAGGATAAATCTTAGCATCATTGAAATCAGTGCCAAAATTTAAACGGAGTCAGGATTTCACCTTTATTTTTTAAGTTTTAGTACACATGTTTGTGCATCACTACACATTTGTGTTAAGCCCATATTACAAGGCCCAAGTTTTACTGGCAGACACACACTCTCTCCTCTATAAGTACTTGTGTTCACTTTTGACTGTGTTACATTATGAATGCTCTTTATTTTGCCTAATGTTAAGGGTGGGATGCAAGTGAGAAAAAAAAGAGAGAGGCACATTTTGGCCGTAATTAAAAGCTTACATATAGCAGTGTAAATTGCAGTAATTCATTGAACTAAGGAGAGTTACATGCAGAACAGATATAAGGAAAGTCAGAATCAGCCCTTTGGTTCTTCTCTAGGATTTCATTGAAATGTGAACATAATGAAACTGAGAATGATAAGGCTGTGCCACATAATTCTCCTCATGCTTTGCCTTCTTTTTTTCATTAAATGGTTTCAAAGAGAATTTTTTTTAGATTAATAAAAGTGCAGTTTGAACATTTATGATACCAAAATAGTTTCTACACTCCATTATTTTCCTGATGTACGGAGAAAAAAACATCATTAGAAATATCAACTGTAAGTCATTAGTTTCTTAATAAAATGAAAAAGGATTTTTATTTGAAAAATGCTAATGTTTAGCATTGCTTTATAAGAAATCATTTGTTTGTTCCTTATTATATTATATTTAGTGAGTATGATAGCAGAAGAAACAGTGATCATTATATTTACGGTTTCATAATGTTTTCTATTCTAGCCCCTTGTTTTCAGTCATTGTTAATTTTATACAACATTTACTTTTGAGGCTGAAATTTTTCATTTTTGGCCTTACCTAAAGGTGACTTTTTAAAAAATTAAACTTTGAGGAAAAAATGGTTTACCTGATTTTGGAATATAAGGAGAGTTGATAAAAATATTATTTTCCTCAATCACATAATGCTTGCAAATTGTTTTTTAAGCACTCTACAGCAGAAACAGCTGTGGGTAAAAAGCTGAAATATGGCTATTGGCTCCCTTAACAGTGTAGAGTAAAGTGTTCTCAAAGTGTGTATGAGCTGAGGCAAGAGCTCCACAAGAGCCTTCGGCTGAATCACTGCAGCCCTTTTAGGTTACAAAAGTACTAGAGATGGCTGCTGCGCATTTGATAAGATGTGCAGGGTCTAACACAGCTTTGCATTCTAAACATCATAAGCAGGGATTTCTACCCTATTCAGTTTCGGAACATACTTGGAAAGGAGCAAAGTCAAACAAGTCATCTTCCCCAGTTACACAATCTGATGGTTCACAAAAAGGGATACCACATAGCTAACATCAGCAAATGCATTTTCACTAACAGACCCTAGATCTGAATATCTACTGGTAGCAGATATTTCCAATAGAGAATCCTTGGTTGTGGAACTTGCTTCCCCACTTGTCTGACAGAACCAGGGTTTGTTAGCATTGAGGCCATGGTGCAAACCCCATCTGCTGACTTAGGCTGTTGCCTGAGGTGTTCAGAGGGGTGTTCTCATATCCTAAGGCATTATGATGTGTATCTCCTTTTTAGTTATAATTTCTGGTAATAAAATAAATTAGAAAAATAATGCATTCAATATATTGACTTAATGTTTAGGGTAACCTGGAGATTTAGTGTCCTTCTAAATAAATGTAAACTTTGGCTTTGACTCTGCAAAATATTTACCTTTCATGCCAATAAATCTTTTCATTTCTCACTTAAATGAAAGCCAATTTCTGCTTAAGCTGGTTTACTAAGAATAATACATTAGCTTGTCTAGTTTAAATAATTGTTTGTTTGTTTTTTCAAACAAAATACAAAAAGGCTATAGCTTGCTTGAAGAATACAGCATTGCCGATTCTCCTGATTTTACCGCAAGACTCACAATATTTGTTATTTTTCTTAAAGCCGTGCTCCTGGAGTCATGTTATATGACCATGTCTTCTTTTATTAAAAAAATATGTTTCTAATCCTCATAGTTGCAGAGGAGAGCTTAACAAGACAAAATCCAGAATGCAAATAAGAAAAAAACACAATTTATTAAAATTTGATTATTTTTTAGATAGTCTCGTAATTTCTGAATGCTTAGGGTTAGCAATACAGAGAGCAGTTCCTATTTTTTAAAATCTATTCTTTTAACGTTTTAACTGGAAGCCTAAAGAAATGTATTCTACTTGTCATTCCCCAATCAAAAATGACTTTATGGGTTAAAGCACTGTGTTCTGAAAACTTTTATTCAGGATGACAACATATATGACAGGTGATAGCCTAACAATTTAAAATATCCAAGATACTAGAATCATGATATGTTTCTAGAAAGTATGATATCCAGAAATGTTGTTTGTAGCATTCAAGATGTTTATAGTGGAAATGCAGGTTAAATGGCAATACAAAATGCTAAAGAGATAAAACTCTTTGCATATAAAGTCATGGGGCAAAATCCTGAGGTCTTGTCATGTATTTACTCAGATACATTTCTACTACAGTTAACGGGAATTTATCTGACTAAACGCTGAATAAAGCCCTCAGAATTTAGTCCATTAAAAATAGCTAGGACATACTCATGAGTATATTCCAAGCAAAAGTTTCCCAGACATTTCAAATGATTTTGTTGTCAAAATACCAGTCATTTATCAACTCACTATGGATACATCTACACTGGAATAAAAGACTCAGAACCCAACCGTGGCTGGCCCAGGTCAGCGGGCTTGGGCTGAGGAGCTAAAAATTGCTGTGTAGACACTCAAGCTGAGGCAGGAGCTTGGGCTCTGGGACCCTCCCTCCTTGCCTGAACACCTGTACTGCCGTTTTACAGCTCTGCAGCCTGAGTTCCGTGAGCCTGAGTCAGCTGACATAGGTCAGTCATAGATGTTTAAATTCTAAGTAGACATACCCTAAGGGGCAAATCTAACCTCCATGTCTATGGCTGGTGAGGGCCTCTGATACAGTTCTGTTGTGCAAGGCTGGGACTGCATGCAGGGGAGCTGATAGGGGGCAAGTAAGCCCTTCCAGTGCAGAGTTCTGCTTTAGCAGTATGCATGGATGGAAGGTTGTAGGGCCAAGGATCTGACACTCTGTGGCTCTTCCTATTCTTCACGCCAAAGAAAAGGAAATGGCATAACTGCTCAACATAGATCACCAGGGTCTGGATTTCAGCCTTAAGAACTGTTTGTACAAATTCAGTGTTATAATATTAATGGCTAAACTCTATGGATTATCTCCTCTTGGCCAGCATATACCCATTGTGGGTTTATTGGATCAAATGTATAGTATAGCACATATAATTGTTTTTCAGATGAGTTAAGTAAATCAGACATTAGGACAAACTTGTTTATATTGGAAAGTGAAATTTAGCAGTGTAACCAGTTAGCTGAAGTATAATTGTTAATGGAAAGTAGAATATGAAAGCATAATTAAACTTGGCATACATAGCCTCAGGTCAGATTATCATTTGGCTATGGAAAAAGTGGGAGGGAAGCATTTGTGTAGGGTATGGTGTAGCCTTAGTCCTCTTTTCTGTATAAAATTACAGCAAGACTGTGTTTTATTTAGACTGGCAGAGTTCCTAGAAAGTTCCATCATCTCATTATGATGCAGGCAGCCTGTAATAGTGGCTTTTTATTTGTTCTCGAAGCTCTGGAGTATTATCTGTTCAATCACTTACAGATCATGCTGCTCCGTAGCTTTCATAAGCACTTGAACAGTGTGAATAAATTGTACTGACAATGCTAGCAGCTCCATACCAAGACTAAGAAAGGCCTCTCAGACTTTAACATTTTTCGTTCACTGAAATGTGGTCCTTGTACATAATAAATAGTTCTCATAACTTTACAAGGTTCTCCCAAAACCCACACAGTGTTTGGCAAAATGAAACAGATTTCCTATCATTAGTTTCTAAAGAAAACATTTTAAATTAATCTGTCTCTAAATACAATTTAGAACAGCAAAGGAAACCTGTCAACTTAGTGTATACAATACAATGTTGTTCTTCATAAATTAAATAATGGCATAGGGCCAAATGCTCCTTATGCAGACAAAACTTTCATTAGCTCATACTTGGGGTTTTGACTGAGTTAGGATTGTTAGATTTGACTCATAACTAGTTTGAAGGATAATTGCCGTTATAAAATACAGTAAATCTTTTGAAAAATTGTATCTTTGAAATCAAATGAAACTTCCACAACCACTATTCTCTCCTTTTCTATTAATCTTACTTGTGCCAACCAGATCCTCCCTCTTTCTAGTACAGGCAGAGCCTCCTCTATTATTCTAGAGACAACAAAAATTATCTTGATACCCTTTTTCTGAACCTCTTTCTTAAGTAGTAATAATAGTGTAGAGATCTTAATCTGGCTAAAAGAGGAGAATGCATAGATTCTTCTGAGGCTCCTCCCAACATGGTGCTAGCAGCCAACCAATAAGGTGCATTAGGGTGACCAGATGTCCTGATTTTATAGGGACAGTCCCGATTTTGGGGTCTTTTTCTTATATAGGCTCCTATTACCCCCCACCCTCTGTCTCGATTTTTCCCATTAGCTGTCTGGTCACCCTAGCGTGCATTCAGGGCCTGTGCAAGGATGTTTTGTGCCCTAGGCAAAACTTCCACCTTGCGCCCTCCCCCATCCCCGAGCCCGCACCCTGAGGCATCGCCCCCCCGTGGCAGCTCCCTCCCTCCACCCTGAGGCGCCCCTCCTGCGGCAGCTCCCCAATCCCCACCCTCCGCCCTGAGGCACCCCTCCCTGCCCCAGCTTATCCCTGCTCCACCTCCAACCCAAGCATGCCATCGCTGCTTCACTTCTCTCACCTCCCAGGCTTGTGGCGCCTAAGCTGATTGGAGCCGCAAGCCTGGGAGGTGGGAGAAGTGAAGCAGCGACGGTGTGCTCGGGGAGGAGGCGAGGAAGCGGTGAGCTGAGGTGGGGAGTTCCCCTGTGTGCCCCACCCTTACTTGCTGCTGGTGGCCCTCCCCGCGCTCCCCTGCCCCAGCTCCCTCCGCCTAAATACCGGCAGCGACCAGGGCGGCTGAAGATCCGATCGCCACGATCGTTGCCGAAGAAAATGCCACACCCCAAATCCTAGTGCCCTAGGCAACCGCGTAGGTCACCTAAATGGTTGCACTGGTCCTGCATGCATCCACAAAAGAATAAAAATGCAATAAAATGATCTCAGTAATTTAGTATTCATGCTTCCAATCCTGCCTTCCCCACCCCCAAAATAAAAAAAAAACGTAGAGGGGTTCCTTTAAAAGGAATTTTTAGCTGAACTTTTCGCCTTCTCTAAGAAGGATGGGATTTTGATTTGCTTCAAGTTTTAAGGAAAGAGTCAGGAAGTTTTTTATTTTATCTGAACAAGTTTACTCCTCCTAAATAGAGGTCTCTGAGAATTGGGGTTTGAAGTCCAAACTAGATCCAGCAAGTTGGAAGCAAAAGTGCAAGACAAGAAGACAACAATTGGTACTAATCTGAGGTGCATAGAGTTAAAGTGTCAACGATGATTTGTTTTAGAGTAATGAGAGATGACTAGCTCATAGCCATAGTCCTTCTTCCAGTAAATGTAGATAATGAATCATAAGTTATTGCAGTACATCAAATATGAATAGATATTTTGATATTTCTGAATTCATTATTCTTTTTCTTGTATACTGCTTCCAGTAGCCACTTCAGAGATCTAGAGCCACATGCATTAAACATCAGTTCAGGCACATGTGCCACAGATTTATCATTATAGTACATATCTGCTTTGTGTCCTGTCTCAGTAATATACACTGATTAGAAATAATTCCTTTTTACTCAAGGGACTTATTGATGTTTGGAGGCTCACATAATTCTAATAATCTTCCAGACACCTCAGAGTAGTACAATTACGTAACTATGATTCACTCACTACTGCAGAGATCTAACAGTGAGGAACTTTCTATCAAATGTGATTTCATTATAGAAAAAAATTAGGAATTAATGTTATGATAGTTACCCATTTTTCCTCTCCTGACTTGTAGTGAAGGGTAGCCAAAGTTCAACTCATTCTATCTCAGTGGTTCTCAAACTATGGGTTGTGACCCCTTTTAATGGGGTCACTAGAGCTGGCGTTTGACTTGCTGAGGCCCAGGGCCAAAGCTAAAGCCAAAGCCCAAGCCCTACCACCCTGGGCCAAAGCCTGAGTCCCATGGCCCTGGGGCTCAGGTTACAGGTCCTCCCAACTGAGGCTGAAGCCATTGGGCTTCAGCTTTGCCCCCCTCCTGGGGCAGCAGGAGCTTGGGTGGGGTCATGCTTTGATCCCTCCTGCTGGGGTCATGAAGTAATTTTTGTTGTCAGAAGCAGATCGTGAAGTTCGAGAACCCCTGTGCTATCTAATTTATTCTTCTGAGCTTAACATATTGCCACATTGATAATCAGAGTATTGATATGTCAGCCTTCCCCTAAGCACAGAGAGACTCTGCCTCTACTGTCTCTTGCAGAACTATGTTTGCCTTGTCACCTTTGTGGCCTACTGCTCGCAGACATATGGGAGACAAGTTGACTCTTAGTCATCTGCTCCCAGCCCAGAAAAGCTAGGAAAAATTTGGATATGGTGTCAGCTTCTGGAATGAGTGACACACATCAGCAAAACATCTATGTAATTTTGGCCTGCCCATGCACACGGCTTCAAACTGAATGTTCACTTATGCAGGTATTATGGTCAAGCTCTGTTTGTTACACCAGTCATACAGTCATACACTGTTACCTCCTGCTCCCCCACCCCACATCTGTTTGCTGTATCTGCCTGTTTTTTCTTGCTTATGAAAGAAGAGACAGAGCAACACCATTGTACACACTGCACACATTATTGATCTCATTTCCCTATTGACTATCTTTATAATTTTTGTGCAATCTTACAAGGAAATACTGAAATGCACAATGATCGATCTTTTCATGGTCATCAAGTGGAAGTAGACAGAATTATACAAATATAAATCTAAATATACCTGCTGCGGAACAATTAAATATTTAGGCCCTAATTTGAATAAAGCACCTCAAAATGCAACAGGGAAAATTACTGACAAGGCTTTTTAATGATTGACAAGTGTGATGCTAAACTTTGAGCAAAAAGTACCGGAAAACCCCTGTTTGGAAAAGATAAGAACTTTTTGACATGAAGGTCACTCTGTTCCCTATAACTTTCCTATTAAAAGAATAAAAGTTATGTTAATAAATCATTTAGGGTGATCTACATATACTGAACTATGATTTTAAAATCTGAATAAAATTGCTGGATGGTAGTAAATAAGGGTTATGTGCTGTTAGTTTAATTCTGAATTGTGTTGGTGTAATGCCAATATACTGTTCGTGATTTACAACATAGAATGGAACATTAAAAACAAATAATAAACGTTTGGGAAAATGTATTATTGGGTATGTGTAATGGTAAATGACATTGATTGGAGGAAATATAATGATTATGTAATATGGAAAGCTACAAGATTACTGGACCTCTCTCAGGGGGAATACCAAACCAGAGCGTGAGACAACTATAGTGAAGTACAGGAGAGCTTCCTGGTACCCTGGTACTTGGTAACCTGGGCCCCTATCTGTTCCTCCCATCTGTTTTATTGTCTGTCATATACTGTATATAATAAAAAACTATAACTGATAATGATTCTGTCCAAAAATTTATAAAGGTGAAAACTGATTAAGCCTAACTGAGTGGACTTATGAGACAGTTTTCAGCCTTACATATCCATAAAACTTACCTTCATTTATTGTACCATTGTTGCAAAAGCAAAACAAAAAACATAAGCTCATACTGCATCTGAAAACACATATCAGCTAGCTGGCAATATTTCAGCTTCCAAGTACAAGAAATGTTGAAACATATAAAAATCTCCTTCTCAGTCTAACTCCTGTGTTATCCTTGTCGCTTTTATGAGAGGAACTGAAAATGTTGACAGCTAAGGTAGGTGAAGATGGTATAAAAAAGCGCCTGATCCAACTTCCACTGAATTTAAAAGGAGCCTTTCCACTTACTTCAGTGAGAGCTGGATGACACCCTGTGTCCAATGAAAACCCAGTTATGAGAGAATACAAATGTGAAGTAATCAGTTTATGAGTGCATTTACCTTAGCTTATTTTTTGATTCCCAATGATCTCTTCAATCAACCATGAAAATTTTATGCAGGAACTCTGGATTTGCAGTTGACAACTCTCCTGAAAGGAAGAATTCCTTTTATTGGGCCTTTCCTTTGGTGGCAAGTTCCCTCCCAACCTCCAAGTCATTTGTTTTGCCTCAAGATCCTTCTATAGCCTCATTGGTAACCCTCATCTACAGAGAAACATCCACAGTAATGAATCCTTTTTACAAACATTTTGCCTCTAAAGTTTTGTATTATAATGCACAACTCATGGATGATTATCAAAGCAACATTTCCATTCAAAATAGGACTCTAGCTAATCAAAATTTCCTGTCATCACTATTTCAGCAACAAATGGTGATTTTTATTTGGTTGTTTGCCATTTTAAGTCATTTGATTTTTTTTTTTAAAGCAGAACTAATAGAAAATCAGAATTTCCATACCACAGGCAATTCTGATATTTAACCTTTATTTCATCCCAAATCAACATGAAAAGTTGATTTTTTTTAAATTTATTTATTGGAGAATGAAAAGTTCAGAACATTTTTGATCAGAAAATACCAAAACATTTCACTTTGGCTCTTGTTAGACATAGATGTGCTGCTGCAGTGTTTCATGGGACTTGAAGTTCAGCTGTTTTAGGGCTTATCTTCCCCATGGGCTGTTCTCCCCAGAAAGACTACATTTCACATGACACACCACAGTTTTTCCCCGGACTGAACTGTGGTGATGGATCAAAGGTGCAACGGTGCAGTAATTGTTTTCAAATTATATCCTTTATAGCCGCGCAGTCTATTGGCTTCAATGGATTTGAGCAGGTGTCACTGAGGGCAATCTGAGATAATGGGGTTGCACAGTTGTACCTGCGAGTGTAATTTGACCTGCAGAATGTCTATTACAGGCAGAGTCATGCAGAAACTGCAACTGCTGTCCTGTGGACAATTTTAAATAAAAGAAAAACAAATATTCTGAATTGGAACAAAAAGTTAGATTTATGAAATTTTCCATGCGAGTGCCATTTTCTAAAAATTCAATTTTGAAAGAACCAAAATGGATTTTTTGAAAGTTTCTGGGCTATGCTCCCTGGGCTCCCAGGCTCGGTGGCTTCCTGGCTCGCAGAAGCCTGCTAGGCAACTGCTGAGGAGCTCAGGTGGCCACCTGGAGGGGAGCTTGAGTGCTAAGCTCTCAAGGCTCCTACGCTTATCAGCAGCCCACTCGCCTGCTTTACACTGAAAATTCCCATGGATTATTTCAATTCTATGGAATCAGTATTTTCCAACAGAAATCTGTTCTGTCAAAAAAAAAAAAAATTAACCAGCTCTGATTACAGGTGATGACATGCCAGCAGGAAAGAGCAATCTGGCTGATAGACCTCATGGTGAGTATATAACTCAGGAAATCAGACTCTCAGTCATCTGCTCATCCATAGTCCCTTATTGAACAGAATGACTCTGAGTAGAAGCACAGTAGGAAGAAGAAGAAGTTAGATAGTTCCTGCTAGGATAGTGCCATTCAAGGTGATAATACCAAGATGATCAGGGTGCAGGCTTCATGCTATGGGTGTCCCTAAACCTCCAACGGCCATAACTGGAACTGGGGATGGATATCAAATTGCCCCTTTTGTTCATGTCCTTCTGAGCGTCTGGCATTGGTAACACTGTTGGAGATAGGACACTGGTCTAACTCAGACCATTGGTCTGACCACGTAAGGCCATTTTTATTTAAATTTCAAACATTGAACTCGTTGAAAAGCGCTTCCTCCCTAAGTGTTCGGCCTTTCATGTTTAACCACATCTTCAACGCGATAGGGGCACAATTGCACTCCATGGACGATCTGTACAGCATTCGCATTGTATTTGAGCGGATCAAAACCATTTTGTAAAAACGCCCTCAACTCTCAGTCTGCAGTACGCAGACTGAAGATAGGCTAATGTTCCTCGTCCTCAGAGGATCTCATCTTGGTGATCTGCATCGCACTTGTTATGATTTGGTCACATTCCTCCAACGCACATCACCATGCATTCTACCAGGGCTCATGGTTCATATCTTGCTTGCTGCTCTGTGTACCTATCACCACAAGAATTATGATGCAGCGTCATGGTCATCGTCCATACTTAGCTGGCATTATGCCTGCTTCACAAGTCATGAACTGCAGCCATTGGCTACAGTTTTACTTGCATGCTATTTCCACTCCGACCCCCGCCTATATAAGGCTTGGGAATCACCTAAACTGGAATGGATTGAGCAAGCACTCGAAGAGAAAGACAGTATACTCATCTTTGTAATGTTGCTTCGAGATGTTTGTTGCTCATACTCATTCCACACCGCTCCTTCCCCTTGTCGGAGTAAGCGGCAAGAAGGAACTGAAGGACGGTGGGTCGGCGGGTATATAATGGATGCATAGTGTCCAATCCCAGGGGGCGCCTTGCTCAAACTCCGATGTTCTGCGTAGTCTAAAAATCTCTGACGAAAAGTGCACAGGATACACACCTAACTGAATGGATATGAGCATACACATCTTTGAAGACATGTTAATAAAGGGAGTAAACGTTTTTCTTTGAACCCAGTTATGCTTTGGCTTACATACCTGCTGAACAAGTTTCACAGTGATTGTTGGTGGTGATAGACGTCTTTTGTTGTTGAAACCTTGCCTATTAATTTCATCAGGTGACTCTTGCGCTCATATTTCATCAGTGAAACCTGACTCGTGTTTATGTGAAGGATAAATAACACTTCCCAATCT